>NW_022985196.1:311903-343098 GCF_010093535.1 Lindgomyces ingoldianus
GAATTATAGCTTATGTAATTAAGTAATAATAACGTTTTTAAAAACATAGTAATTACTATTTTTAAAATAGTAATTACTATAAAGTGGCAACCCTGGTGTGTAAGCAACTCGCCTGTGAAGTACGTTACTAGATTTTATTAATAATTTATGCTAAAAAATTTTTATGTAGTAAAACTAATTATTATGCTCTAAAGTTTTACTACTTTTTTTATATAAACTTTAGAGTGTAATACAGCTTTTAAAAAGCTAAAGTTTATGCTACTAAGTATACCTACACTTTACTATTTTAACTTTATATTATAAACTAAAATTAAAACTAACACTTTTAATAAAGTAGTAGTAAAAGTCCTTTTTTAAAAACATATAAATAGAAATTAGTGCTCTGTTTTATTTTATAGTAAGGTTCTATCTAGTTTAGAGCTAAACTAGAAGATTGTCTAAATAGTAGTATTTAGATACGCAGTTAGGCGTCACGCGACATAGTCTTGTGTCACAGTTGTATGCACAGACAGATAAATACCCCTTTCCTTCGCACAGACTTAGAACAAGAAGAATTAACCCTAGTTACCTGCAAACCCCCCCTGCGCGATGTGTACACTGTGCAAACCTCTTTGCTTTGCATAGCTAGCATAGAGCCTATTTAACGCTAATTAGTAGTTTAAATGCTGTAAGACAGAAAGCTCTTCTTATACCTTTTTATTTGAAGAATTATGTATAAGAGAAAAAAAATTTCTTACTAATTTAACTATAAATTAGCAAGAGTAAAGACAGAGTCTAATTTACATGTAAGTAGCTATAAATCTCTGTATAGTTAATAAAGAGTAAAAAACCTGTTTATATAATACTGTTTAGAGGTATTGTATAAATAGTAGTGCTTATTTAACGCTAGAAGGCCTGTTTTATCTTTTTACATAAGGCTATTTAGAGGCAGTGTACAATAAGAAGTAAGACAGCGCACAACAACGCATAACTAACTACTATAGAGCAACAAGCAACGCTAGCTCTGTCTCTAACTAGCTAACATAACATATTAATGTATAATTAATACATACCTCTAGTAGGCATCTTAGCAAAGACTCTAGTAAAGCAGACAAATATTAAGAATTAAGTAGATAAGATTAAACTATTAGACAACACACTTAAAAAAAAAACTTAATTTATACATAGCTAACTTAATTATAGAACTCTGCATATTAAGCATAATAAATGTATAAACTCTTAAAAACTTTTAAAATAACTTTATAAAGAGCTTATATACTTTAAAGATTTTAGCTAACTATTTTTATCAGAACTAATTACTACTTTATAAAATAAAAGCATTAGTTTTAAGAAGAATAAAATAAAGGCTGTTACACTGTACAGACTTATAAAAAAAACACTTTTACTATTTTATTAAACTACTATACTAAACTATTACTACTAGCGCTAGTTCTAACGCTATAGAGAATATCTCTATATAAATTACCTATAGACTTAATACTTTTTCTATAATTAGTATAACTACCTTATAATAGCTTACTGTACAAGAGCACAACTAGGCAGCTACATATTTCTGTAGCTACAGCTCTGCACAAGATTCTCTAAAGCTTGTACCTACTATATATAATTTAATTACTATATAATCTATACTAACTTCTACCTATATAAGATATTATAGCAGAGAACCTTACACCTAAAAAGGTTGTATAATTCTAAAAGGTATAAAGAAAGAAGAATAACTATATAGAGTAACTATATAATATTTTAGCTAATAAGGCTATAGTATTTATTAAGCTTTGCTAACACTTTATTATTTATAAGGCCTTATACGCAAACATTTTCTTTAATATCTTTAAAGGCTGCGCACACATGTTCTACCTTTATAATATTAGTTCTAAAAAGACATAAAAGATCCTATATAAACAGCTTAGTAATTACTTTAATACTAATGTAAATTATAACTAGTATTAGACAGATTAAATAATAATAAGCTTTACATAAATTAAGTAAAAGAACTTTATAAAAACTTTACATAAAGCTTTTAAAGCTATAATTAATAAGCTTACTTTTATGTAAAGAGCTTTTAGTCTATAATTTTAAAGTAAGATACTGCTTTACACTGCTGTTATATAAGCATGCTAAGAATAACTTAAACTTAAATAATTAATGTTCTTAATTAAGCCTACATGTAAGGCACTATACAGTAACCTTTATTTAGCACTTTAAGTTATAATTAATTAGCAGAATAACACATTCTTAAATAAACTAGAAAACATGTACTACACTAATAAAAGATATAACTTCTCTTATATAATTAGATTTTAATAATATAGAAAAAGTCTAAAGGGATTTAAATTACACTTTTTTATATAATTAAAGTAATACTTTGTCTACTATAAAGGAGAATATTAGTTAATAAATTATTCTTATATAGATTAATTCTTTGCAAAACGCTAGTACATCTTTTTATATAAAGAATTCTATAATAAGACTCTAACGCGTAAGGAAGTAAGCACATACATTTAAAAATTTAAAGGTAAACTAAAGTAGAAAAAAAAAGTTATACAATAATAACTTAAATAAAGAGGAAAGTAAGAAGATTGTTAACTACCTTACTACTACTGTATTTTTCTACTGTGCAACAGCAGAGAACATATACAGCATAGAACCTAAAGAATACGCAGAACAGTTTATTCTTAAGGATTAATACTATATAGTATACTAAGGTAAACTATAGAATACTAGCGCTGTAAGAATTTCTACTATTAGAAAGTTATAACTTAAAGCATACCTATAAAAATTCCTTTATATAAAAGTAGACTAGACACTAAATAAGAAAAGTATTAGCTTTAAAAAATAAAAAATAATAAAATTAATTAGTACTATATAAATTACTAATCTAGTTAGTAGTGTTATATATTACATACTAGATACACTAACACCCTTTTTATTGTCTCTTACTAACGTAAACTAGATAAATGCGTACTTTAACAACATGCAGAATGTAATTATATAAAGTAATAAAAGTAAAGTTTTAGTTATATGCAAATAAGGTTACTTATTTTTTAACATATAAAAAAAGAAATTAATGTCTTTTTTTATAGAACATAAACTTTAATAACTGCATAGAAGGCTTAGCTATTCTTGTATAGAATAGCTTTACACAATCCTTAAGAACGCTAGACACAACACTAATCCCTCTATACTTAAAAAAAATTAAGAAGTTCTGCTAGATGTGTTAGCTATATGTTACAGTCTATAGTTAGACTGACGTAACTCCACCTGCGGTGCTCTACAATCTTGTTAAGTTAGGACAAGGCTTAGTTATAGACTAACTATAGGACACAGAGGATAGACAGGCAGCGCAACTACCTGCAGTAATAGAAGAGTGCATTGTCTAATAGAAAGACAGGCTATAAATCTATTAAGTCTAAGAGAGCTTATAGAGCTCTACTTAGCAGACTTGCATAAACTTGTCCTACTTGCCTTAGCACCCCCTGTACATGTATATAGTTCCTCTATTAAATAACCTTTAAAAGGTGTGTTTAACATTTAGTTTATTTTTTATATAGACTAAGTAGCATTTAGCTTTCTAAAGAGCTGTAATACTATTTGTATATTTTGCACTATATATACCTCTAACTCTGTCTAACAGGACTGTTTAACCCTAGCTACTATACTACTGCACATAGGGTAAACTATAATCTAGTCACTCTACCTCTCTCTAGTAGCCTAATAGCCTTTACGTGGGACTGTACACCCTGCTGTTAGCCCCTGCCACCTGTTTTACTTCTTACCTAGGAATATTATTAACTTAAGTGCTTCTATAAAGCAAGGATTATAACATTAAACACTACTTTTTTAAAAAGTATAACTACTTAACATAATTTAGATTCTAACATAGCCTACATAGCTTTGTTAGGATCTATAGAAGTTTCTACTTAAAGTAAAGCTATCTTAGTAGAATAGATTAACATAATTTAAGATAACATAAAAAACTTTAGTAGATTAGTAATAAAGTAAATAAACTAGTAAACTTATAAAAAAAAGTTAAAAACCTTTACTAGAAAGTAGCAGAATTTAATAACTTTTTATTACCTATAAATCCCTAGTAAGCTACTAGCTCTACGCATTAGATACACGTATTATAAGTAAAGCTAGCTAAACTTTAAAACATTTTAACTAAAAGAATAAGTATTATAGCTAAAAAGACTTTAAGACTAGCCTTTCTAAAGCCTTTTAAAGAGTTACTAAAGAACCTCTGCCTTTTTTTTACTAAATGCTACCTTTATATGTAATATAATAAAGAAGCATTTTAGACTAATATAGAAATAATATCTTAGATAAGACTACACCTAGAAGGCCTCTTTATAATTTAGTTCTAGCCTTATGTAGATAACTAGATAGACTTTAGAGCTAACAGCATAACACTTACTTCTAAAATAAAAGAAGTGTTTAGTAGTGTTAAAGCTTTTAAAGACACTCTAATAGCTATTTATAGGACTATAAATAAATAAAAAATTATAGCTAATAAGCTAGACACTCTAAAATAAGGTAATAGCATAGCCTAGAACTATGCAGCACGCTTTAGAGAACAGCTAGCTATCTGCAGATAGATAGACTAAAAAGCCCTCTGTTGCATGTTCTATAATAGGCTAAGTAATATAATAAAAAATAAATTTATGTATAATAATAAACTAACTACTTTTAAAAACTTTATTATATAAGTAACAACCTATAACAATTACTATAAAAAGTATAAAAAAGAAAAAAAGTAAAAAGAAACTTCTTAAAAACTAGAGTTTATTTTTAGAAAAAAGAAGTCCTTTTAGTATAATAAAGAACTAATAGACCTTAGTTATGTAAAACATACATAAAGCCTCTTTTTAAAGAAAAACTAAGTTCTAAGACGTAATAGGCTGCCTCTAACTAAGGAATAATAGAAGTAGTTAGAGGACAAGGCCTGCCTAAACTATAGAAAAGTAGGATATTTCTGCTAAAATTACCTAGACTTCTAAAAGAGAGAGAATAAAAATACTACTGCAATAGTAAAAGCTATTACTGCTAAATATAGCTTTATAGAAAAGAAAATATTAAAAAAATTAAATAATAGACTTTACTAGTAATGTAAAAAAAACTATTTTTTAAAAAACTACTTTAAAGTATATTAAAAGGTAGTTATCTAAAACTTTAGTAGCTTAAATAAGGTGTTGTAAGACCTTATAATTCTTAAAAAGTATAATAAAAAAACTTAGATCTAAGAATATATTATAAATGTCTAAAAGAGAGAGAAATAGTTCTCTCTTTATAACTAGACTTCTAGCACTTTAGCAAGAGAGCTTTTTAGACAGTTCTAGAAATATAAATGCTAGAAGTGTAGTCTATAATACAACTACTCTAATAAATACATAGTTATGCTCTACTAGATAAACATTAGTAATAATTACTTTACATTTAACATAATACAGCAGATAGCTAAAGTTAAATATAATATTATAAAAAATAAAAAATAATAGTAGTTCTTTACTAGAATTTAAGACTAGAAACTAGAAGGACTAAGTAGACCTGCTAGGTTTAAAGTCCTAAAGCTAGTACTTAGAAAACCTAAGACACTACTTTTAGGCCTTATAATTAGCAAGAAGGCCTTTATAATACAATAAAACTATAGTTAGTGTGTACTTTATAGAAGTAACACCTACAGCACTAACAACTGCTAGTAAAAAGGACACCCTGTACAGGTAGTACAGACATAGGAATACCTTTAGTAGACTTAAAAGAGCCCCCTTAACACCTTACATAGACCTAATAATTATCTATACCCTTAGTACTAGTGTACGCAACAATATTGCACTAGACACTAGAACAATAAGCACTAAGCAGGCTAGTAGCTTACATAGAAAAAGAACTATAACAGATGCCTATAGTAAAAGACAGCTTTAGCTTGTAAAACTATAAACTACTACACTTATTAAATAGCCTCTTTTTATAAATAAGAAAAATAGCTAGACTGTAAAGATAAAAATAACTATAAGTTTTATTACTTTTAATAAAAAGTAGTAAAAAAGAAGATTATCTAACATCCTATTACTTAGTAGAGAATTATAAGTGTAAAGTAGCTAACTACTATAACTAAAAGCACTAAATTTATATAAAAAAAATTTAATAATAACTTATAGAATGTTAACTTATACCTTTTAGAGAATAAAAAAGTCTTTTATAATATATTAGCCCTAGTTGTAGTAAGATAAGAGGCAGGACACAGCCTAACTATAACCTTTACATTTAAAGGATGTTTAGAACTAGCCCTTATTAACAGTAGATGCACCTTTACTGTAATAGACAAAGACTAGGTAGACTAGTAAAATATTTTATTTTAAATAAAAAAAACTGTTTAAAGTAACCCTTGCTAACACATCCTTAATAAAATATAGTAAAGAATAGATTAACTTAGAAATATATAAAGAAAACTTTAGAACTTTAAACACAAGAGATTAAAAATTTATAAGTATACTTTTACTAAGAGGTAAGTATAATGTAATCTTAGGCTATAATTAGCTTAAAAAGCATAACTTTACTATTAACTAGAAAATAATAACTATAGAAAGTCCTAAGGACTACATGTGTATAACCTAGTTAGCATGCTATAACAACCTATGTCTAGTTTATAAACAAGTAAAGTAAAGCAGTAGTTACTACTCTAAGAAAAAGAAACTTTAGAAGTTCCTCTACTAAGAACTTAAGGCCTAAATAGTAAAAGTAATAAAAAAGAAACTAAAAAAAGTTTCTTATAAAAAAATTAAAGCTAATAAGAATGTAGAATAAGTTAAAATCTTTAAAGTCTAGAAAGAAGGCAGTATCCCTATTAAGTATAAGAACTATAGGGATATGTTTAAGACGCCTGCTAATTTAAAAGAATTACCTCTACACTAGCCTTAGGATTACACTATTAATTTAATAAAAGACTATAACTTAAAGACTTATAAGCTTTGCCCTCTAATAAGGATATAGAAAGAAGCCCTGCAGGAATACATAGACTAAATGCTAGCATAAAGCTATATTTAAAAAAGCTACAGCCTTGTTGCTTTAGCAGTAGTCTTTATAAAAAAAAAATCTAAGTTTATTAAGATTATAAGACTCTAAAGAATAACATAAGTTAAAACTAGTTTCTCTTACTAATTATATAAGACATTATAAATTAGCTAAAAGAAACTTAATACTTTATAACGTTTAATGTACAAGATAAATTTAATAAGATAAGAATAAAAGAAGAAGATAAGTAGCTTATAGCATTTTAGACCTGATAAAGACTCTATAAACTATTAGTAATGCTGTTTAGCTTAATAAATGCCTTAGTAACATTTTAGTAGATTATTAATATAGCTTTTAACTTATACCTTAATGTCTTTACTTTAGTATACCTAGATAACGTTCTTATCTACTTAAAGGATAGCTTAGAAGACTATGTATAAAAGGTATAAAAGGTTCTAAAAAAGCTAAAAAAGTATAGACTCTATCTACAGCTCTTTAAATGCAAATTCTACATTTCTAAAACAAAATACTTAGAATTTATAATTAATAGTAAGGAAATAAAAATTAACCTAGCTAAGATATAAAAAGTACTTAAATAGCTAGAACTTATAATAGTTAAGAAAGTTAAGAGATTCCTTAGACTATTAGGCTATGTTAGGCAAATAATTAAAGATTACTTAAAAATTACTATACCTCTAACAAACACTACTACTAAAGAGAGAGCTATAGTAAAAATTTATTTAGACTTTATAAATAAACAAAGCATTTATAGCACTTAAATAAGCTATAATAGCTAAACTAGTGCTAAGAATATACAACTTGTAATTAGATACTAAGATCTATACAGACGCATTCTTAGGAGCTAGTAGGGCTACATTTTACTAAAAATAGGAGGACAAGAGATAGCACCTAGTAGTGTACTACTCTACTAAGTTCTTAGGACCTAAAGCTAGCTACAGTAAGCAATATTAAATGTAGTAAGAGTATAGGCTACAGAGCTACATAGGATAGCAAAACCTTTCTATATTATAACAGACTATGTAAACTTAGTTACATTCTTAACTATAAAAAACTCTTACTTAGGCATATAAAATAAGTAATAAAGCTTGCTTAGTTTAATTACATTATTAAGTATATCTTAAAAGCATAAAACTAATAGGCTAACACTCTTAGCTAAAGACTAGATTACTTTAACAGAGAAAAAGAAAAAACTAAGAAGTTTACACTTTTTAAAGAAACTAATAAAAGATAGCTTTATAATAAGCCTTAGCTTATAAAAAAGTTCTGCATGCTTACAGTAAATAAGTAAAAGTAGAAGAATTTAATCTATAAATATTACAAATCTCTAATGTTTAGACACCTAGGTATAGACACTTTTTAGAAAAAATTACAGGCTGCTATACTGCAACGCATACTAAAAGTAAAGCAACTATGCACTAAGGTGCTTAGAGAGTGTAACATCTGCAATAGAAATAACTTATAAAGGTATAAAGCTTATAAATATTTTTAACTAATTAAAGCCCTAAAATAGCTATAAGTAATAGTTATAATAGACTTTATTATAAGACTTCCTCTGTCTAAGAAACTAAGAATAGAAAGAATGTGCAACATAATTATAGTAACCTTTAATAAGACCACTAAGTACCTACACACATAGCTATTAAAAAAGACTATTATATCTAAAGAATTTATTTATAAATTTAAACAGAACATTCTATTAGTACATAGATGCCCTAAAATTATTATCTTTAATAAAGATAAATTATTTACTAGTAGATTTTAGAAAGTAGCTATAAGACACTTTAGAGTAACACATAAATTATCTATAGCATACTATTTATAAATAGACAGCTAAACAGAGAGAGTAAACACTAAAGTAGAAAAGTACTTAAGAAAGTACATCTCTTACACCTAAAATAATTAGGCAGGATAGCTCTTAATAGCATAGTTAGCTATTAACATAGTAGAGTTAGCTATAACAAAAAAAACGCTATATAAGGCTAATTTTAGTTATAACCTATACTTTATACTATAAGGAAACTAGCCTATAAACCTTTAGAAATTAATAGACTAATTATTAAACTTATAAGACATATATAAAAAATTAGTAATTAAGGCTAAATCTAGTTAGAAGATAATAGAATAATACATAAATAAATTATAATAACTAGGACTAAAAATCTACTTAAAAGACTACATATATTTTAATACTAAGAACCTTAACATATCTAGACCCTTAAGGAAGCTAGTAAAAAAAAGGATAGGACTATATAAGGTCTTATAAACCTAATAAGACAACTGTAAGCTTAAGCTTTCCCTGTACATAAAAATACACCTATAGTTCTACATCTCTAGATTAGAAAAAGTGCTTAAGGAAATTCCCCTATCTACATAGAGATAAGAAGATAAAGAAATAAAGTATAAAGTTAAACACATTATTAGTAATTAAAAGAATAAAAAAGATTTTCTAGTAAAATAAAAAAGGTAGCTTACTAGTAAAAATATATAAAAACTAGCTAAGAACTTATAGAACACGCAGCTATTAGTATAAAAGTACCTTTAGGCTTATTTAAAAGAAACTAGCTAGGTAATAAAGCACTTATATTAAAAAGAATAGCTATGTTATTACTAGATAGTAGTAGCTTTTAGAGATAAGTCTTAGCTAATAAAAGTTATAGAGAGGAACAGCTTTCTGCTTTAGCTTTAAGAGCTTTTATTTTGTCTAAAGAAAAAAGGTTCTTTTCTAAGTACTTTGCATAATAAGCCTCTAATAGATTTAGTAATTTTTAGATATAATTTTATTTAAAACACTCTTTAGCTTTTACCTCTACTAACTTTTAAAGTTAGTAAGTTATTTTTTTATTAAGCTTTTATTTATAAACTTTTGCTACAGCAGCATTTTAAAGAAGCTTTTTTTTTAACTAATCCTATATAGTGTCTAAAATAAAGGCATTACACCTGCTATTTTTCTTTACACACTTTACACACTTATTTAATAATAAACTTAATATATAGAATAATTTTAATAACTAGTAAGTGCTATAGGGTTATATTTTTGTCTAATAAAAAGGATTAAAGTAAGAAATAGTATAAAGATAATAAGATAAATAAGACTAGCAAGCTATTTAGCCTAAAAAAAATATATATTAGGAATGCCTTCTAGTAAGTAGACACCTACTTTATAAATAAACTCTTACTAACACAGTTGTGTAAGCAGAGCGGCAAGGACGCTGCTAAGGAAGAGGGGCAGCGTGTTACAGTCTATAGTTAGACTAACATAACTCTACCTGCAGTGCTCTATAATCTTATTAAGTTAGAATAAGGCTTAGTTATAGGCTAACTAAAGGACATAGAGAATAGACAGGCAGCGCAACTACTTATAGTAATAAAAGAGTGCATTATCTAATAGAAAGATAGGCTATAAATTTATTAAGTCTAAAAAAGCTTATAGAGCTTTACTTAGCAGACTTACATAAACTTATTTTACTTGCCTTAGCACCCTCTATACATGTATATAGTTCCTCTATTAAACAACCTTTAGGAGGTGTGTTTAATGTTTAGTTTATTTTTTATATAGACTAAGTAGCATTTAGCTTTTTAAAGAGCTATAATACTATTTATATATTTTGCACTATATATACCTCTAACTCTGTCTAATAGGACTGTTTAACCCTAGCTACTATACTGCTGCACATAGGGCAAACCACAATCCAGTCACTCTACCTCCCTCTAGTAGCCTAATAGCCTTTACGTGGGACTGTACACCCTGCCGTTGGCCCCTGCTACCCGTCTGTTACGGTCTACGGTTGGACCAGCGTAACTCCACCGGCAGTGCTCCACAATCTAGCTGGGTTAGGACAGGGCTCACTTATGGACCAATTGGAGGGCACAGAAGCAGCACAGCTGCCTGCAGTAATAGAGGAATGCGTTATCTAATAAGGAAGCAGGACACAAGTCCTAAGGAAGCCTTAGCAAGTTTAGCAAGTTTAAATAAGTTAGTAGTACAGCTAGCACAACTAAACTTAGAGAACTTATCTAAACTTGCCTTAGCACTCCCTACACATGTATATAGTTCCTGCATTAAATAACCTTTAAAAGGTGTGTTTAACATTTAGTTTATTCTCTACATAGACTAAGTAGCATTTAGCTTTTTAAAGAGCTATAATACTATTTATATATCTTACACTATATATACCTCTAACTTTGTCTAACAGGACTGTTTAACCTAGCCTTTTTACTACTATATAAAGGGTAAACTACAATCTAGTCACGCTACTCCCCTCTAATAGCCTATTAGCCTGTACGTAGGACTGTACACCCTACTAGTTAGCCCCTACTATCTGTTCTACTTCCCCCCTAGGAATATTAACAGACCTAAGTGCTTTTATAAAGCAAGAATTATAACATTAAACACTACCCTTTTTAAAAAGTATAAATACTTCTTAATATAATTTAGATTCTAACATAGCCTACATAGCGCTATTAGGATCTATAGAAGTTCCTACCTAAAGTAAAGCTGTTCTAGTAGAACAGATTAACTTAATCTAGGACAACATTAAGAAACTCTAGTAGGTTAGTAAAAAAATTAGTAAACTAGTAAACCTTTAATAAGAAATTATAAGCTTTTACTAAAAAATAATGAATTTACAAAATTCTTTAAAACCTATAAGCCTCTAAGAGGCTACTAGTTATGCCTACTAGATACATAAACTATAAGTAAAATTAGTAAAAGTTTAGAACATCTTTACTAAAAAAGCAAGTGTTATAGCTAAGAAGACTTTAAAACTAGCCCTTCTAAAGCTTTTTAAAGGATTACTAAAGGACTTTTACCTATTCTTTACAAGATGCTACCTTTACATGTAATATAATAAAAAAGCATTTTAGACTAACACAGAAATAATATTCTAAATAGGACTACACCTAGAAGGCCTTTTTATAATTTAGTTCTAACTACACGCAGATAATTAAATAGACTTTAGAGCTAACAGCACACTACTTAATCCTAAAATAAAGAAAGTGTTTAGTAATGTTAAAAACTTTAAAGTAGCCCTAACAGCTATTTATAAAACTCTAAATAAAAAAAAGATTGCAGCTAATAAACTAGACACTATAAGGCAGGGCAACAGCATAGTCTAAAACTATGCAGCACGCTTTAGAAAACAACTAGCTATTTATAAATAGAATAACTAAAAGGCCCTATGCTACATGTTTTATAATAAGTTAAATAATAAAGTAAAGAATAAATTTATGCATGTTAACAAGCTAACTAGACTAAATAATTACATTATAAAAGTAACAACCTACAATAACTGTTATAAAGAATGTAAAAAAGAAAAGTAATAAAAGAGAACTCTTTAGAAACTAGAGTTTATCCTAAAAAAAAAATTCTTTATAGTATAATAAAAAACTAATAAACCTTAGTTATGTAAAACATATATAGAGCTCCCTTTTAAAAAAGAACTAAGTTTTAAGACATAATAAGCTGTCTTTAATAAAGGAACAACAAAAGTAGTTAAAAGATAAGGCCTGCCTAAACTATAGAAAAGTAGGACATTTCTGCTAAAATTACCTAGACTTTTAAAAGAGAGAAAATAAAAATACTACTGTAATAATAAAAGCTATTACTACTAAATACAGCCTTATAGATAAGAAAATATTAGAAAGACTAAACAACAGACTTTACTAGTAACATACTTCACAGGCGAGTTGCTTACACACCTGAGTTGCTTACTTTTGCTAAGACCCTACTAAACTACCCTTTCTACACTAATGCATTCCCCACAACACTACTTAGACGCGCTAAAAGAACGTTAGATACAGCTTACGCTCTAAGCTTTTAAATAAGACATAAAACTCTTAAAAAAATGTGCTGTAGCTATGTGTAGAGTTTTATAAAAGATAATAAATAACTACAGCGCTAGACAACCTTTATAAGCTAATTCTATAGCTAAATTATAGAGGCTAGGCAATAAAAAGAAGCAGGTAATTATTAAGACTATACTTAAGCTATATGCGTGAGGAATTTCCCCTTAAATAGCATTTATAGCTAATATAGCTAATTCTTTACGCGCTAAGCGTATTCTAGGCTATGTTTACATAAACTAGCCTAGTACATTTATAAAGTGTTATTTAGAGCTTAAAGTAAAGTTTTAAGTGTAAGTATAGTTAAGAGATATCTAGCTAATTATAAACCCTGTCTTGCTAAAGTTGTACGTGTTATTATCTTAGATGCTATACTTAGCTTTAATATTCTCTACAAGGCTAAACTTACCCTAAATTACCCTAGGACTCTTGCAGAGAGCTCTTTTATAGTTATACTTACGCTTAAATATTACTTTAAGCTCTAAATAACACTTTATAAACATACTAGGCTAGTTTATATAAACATAGCCTAGATTACGCTTAGCGCGCAAAGAATTAGCTATATTAGCTATAAATGCTATTTAAGGGGAAATTCCTTATGTATATAGCTTAAGTATAGTCACCTGCTCCTTTTTATTACCTAGCCTTTATAATTTAGCTGTAGAATTAGCTTGTAAAGGTTATCTAGCGCTGTATTTATTTATTGTCTTTTATAAAACTCTATACATAGCTATAGCATATTTCTTTAAGAGTTTTATGTCTTGTTTAAAAGCTTAGAGCGTAAGCTATATCTAATGTTCTTTTAGCGCGTCTAAGTAGTGTTGTAGGGAATGCATTAGTGTAGGAAGGGTAGTTTAGTAGGGTCTTAGCAAAATTAAGCAACTTAGGTGTGTGAGCAACTCGCCCGTGAAGTACGTTAATGTAAAAAAAACTATTTTTTAAACAGCTATTCTAAAGTGTATTAGAATGTAGCTATTTAAAACTTTAGCAGCTTAAATACAGTGTTACAGGACCTTATAATCTTTAAAGAATATAAAGAAGAAACTTAAATCTAAGGATATATTATAAATGTTTAAAAGGGAGAAAAATAGTTCCCTTTTTAAGATTAAACTCTAGGCACTTTAGCAAGAAAGCTCTTTTAACAGTTTTAGAAATGCAAATGCTAGAAGTGCAGCCTACGCCACAACTATCTAAGCTACTATATAGTCCTACTTTACTAGATAAACATTAGTAACAACTACCTTATATTTAACATAATATAATGCATAGCTAGAGTTAAATATAACATTATAAATAAAGAAAAGCAATAGCAATTCTTTATTAAGATTAGAGATTAGAAACTAGAAAAATTAGGCAAACCTGCTAGGTTTAAAATTCTAAAGCTAGTACCTAGAAAACCTAAGACGCTACTTCTAAGCCTTATAATTAGTAGGAAGGCTTTAGTAATGCAATAAAGCTATAGCTAGTGTACACTTTATAGAAATAAAACCTATAGCACTAATAATTACTAATAAAAAGGACACCCTGTTTAGATAGTATAAACACAAGAATACTCTTAGTAGACTTAAGAAAGTCCTTTTAATACCCTACATAGACCTAATAACTGTCTATACCCCTATTACTAGTGCACACAGCGCTACTGTGTTAAGCACTAGGACAATAAACACTAAACAGGCTAGTAGCCTACATAAGAGAAAAACTATAATAGATGCTTATAGTAAGGAATAGCTTTAGCCTATAAAACTATAAATTATTACGCCTGTTAAACTACCCCTCCCTATAAGTAAAAAAAATAAGTAGAGTGCAAAGAATAAGACAACTGCAGGTTTTACTACTTTTAGTAGAAAGCAGCAAGAAAAGAAGACTACCTAATGTTATACTACCTAGTTAAAGATTATAAGTGTAAAGCAGCTAACTACTACAACTAAAAGCACTAAATTTATAAAAAAGAGAAGAATAAGTTTAATAATAACTTATAAGATGTTAATTTTTACTCTTTTTTAAACAAAGAAGTTCTTTATAACATATTAGCCCTAGTTACAGTAGGATAAGGGACAGAGCACAGTCTAACAACTACCTTTACATACAGAGGACATTCTAGACTAGCTCTTATAAACAGTAGATGCACCTTTACAGTAATAGATAAAGATTAGGTAGATAAATAAAGCATTTTATTCTAAATTAAGATAGACCTGTTTAAGGTAACCCTTACTAATGCATTATTAATTAAATACAGCAAAAGATAGATTAACTTAAAAATATATAAAAAAAACCTTAAAACTTTAAACACTAAAAAATAAAAGTCTATAAACATACTTCTGTTAGAAGGTAAGTACAACATAATCTTAGGCTATAACTAGCTTAGAACACACAACCTAATAATTAGCTAAAGAATAATAACTATAGAAACCCCTAAAGACTACACACGTATAACCTAGTTAGCATGCTATAATAATTAATGCCTAGTCTATAAATAAGTAAAATAGGGTAGCAGTTACTACTCTAGGAAAAGAAAACTTTAGAGATTCCCCTACTAAGAACTTAAAGCATAGGCAATAAAGATAATAAAGAAAGAACTTAATAAAGTCTCCTATAAAGAAATTAAGACTAATAAAGATGTAAAATAGATTAGCATCTTTTAAATCTAGAACAAAGGTAGCATCTTTTTTAAATATAAAGACTACAAGGACATGTTTAAAACACTAGAAGACCTAGAAGAACTGCTACTATATTAGCCTTAGAATTATGCTATTAACTTAATAAAAGACTATAATCTAAAGACCTATAAGCTCTACCCCTTAATAAGGGCATAGAAGGAAGCCTTATAAGAGTATGTTAACTAAATGTTAGCTTAAGGCTATATCTAAGAAAGTTACAGCTTAGTTACTTTAGCTATAGTTTTTACAAAAAAGAAAAAAAAATCTAAGTCTATTAAGACTATAGGACCTTAAACAACAACATAATTTAAAACTAGTTTCCTCTACTTATTATATAAGACATTATAAACTAACTAAAAGGAACTTAGTACTTTATAAAGTTTAACATATAGGATAGATTTAATAAAATAAGAATAAAAGAAGAAGATAAGTAGCTTACAGCATTTAAAACTCTATAAAAACTTTATAAGTTACTAGTAATGCTGTTTAGCTTAATAAATGCCTTAGTAACATTCTAGTAAATTATTAACACTACTCTTAACCTATATCTTAATGTCTTTACCTTAGTATACCTAGATAACGTCCTTATCTACTTAAAAGATACCCTAGAAGACTATATATAGAAAGTATAAAAAGTCTTAAAACAGCTAAGAAAGTACAGACTCTACCTGCAGCTCTCTAAATGCAAATTTTATGTTATAAAAACAAAATATTTAGAATTTATAATTAATAGTAAGAAAATAAAAATTAACTTAGCTAAAGTGTAGAAAGTACTTAAGTAGCTAGAACTTATAATAGTTAAAGAAGTTAAAAAATTTCTTAGACTATTAAGATATGTTAGATAAATAATTAAAAACTACTTAAAAATTACTATACCTTTAACTAATGCTACTACTAAGGAACAGGCAACAGTAAAGTTTGTTTAGACTTTATAAATAAATAAAGCATTTATAGCACTAAAACAAGCTATAACAGCTAAACTAGTGTTAAAGATGTATAACTTATAACTAGATACTAAAATCTACACAGACGCATCTTTAGAAGCTAGCAGAGCTGCGTTCTACTAGAAGCAAGAAGACAAAAAATAGCACCTAGTAGCATATTACTTTGCTAAGTTTTTAGGACCTAAAGCTAGCTATAGCATACCTAACAAAGAACTAAAAGCTATACTAAACGCTGTAAGAGTATAGGCTACAAAGCTACACAGAATAGCAAAACTCTTTTATATTATAATAGACTATGTAAACTTAGTTACATTTCTAACTATAAAGAAACTGTTACTAATGCACATAAAATAAGTAATAAAGCTTATATAGTTTAACTGCATTATTAAGAAAATTCTAGGAACACAGAACTAGCAAGCTAACGCCCTTAGCTAGAGGCTAGACTACTTTAATAAAGAAAAGAAGAGAACTAAGAAGTTTACTTTTTTTAAAAAAAACTAATAAAGAATAAACCTATAATAGACTCTAACCTATAAAAGAACTTTGCATGCTTATAGTAAGTAAGCAAGGATAAAAAAAACCTAATCTAAGAATATTATAAATCCTTAATGTTTAAACACCTAGGAATTAGCACCCTCTAGAAAAAACTAAGGGCTGCTATACTATAATAAATACTAAAAGTAAAACAACTGTGCACTAAGGTGCTTAAAAAGTGCAACACCTGTAACAAGAATAACTTATAAAGGCATAAGACTTATAAATACTTTTAACTAATTAAAGCACTAAAATTGCTATAGATAATAATTATAATAGACTTTATTACTAAACTACCCTTGTCTAAGGAACTAGGAATAGAAAGGATGTGCAACATAGTTACAGTAGCCTTTAATAAAACTACTAAGTATCTGCACACCTAGCCCTTAAAAAAAAAATAATAGCTAAAGAATTTATCTATAAATTAAAATAAAATGTTATATTAGTTTATAGATGTTTTAAGATTATTATCTCTAACTAAGACAAACTATTTACTAGCAGATTCTAAAAAGCAGCTATGCAGCACCTTAGTATAACATATAAGCTATCTATAGCCTATTATCTGCAGACAGACAGCTAGACTAAGAGAGTAAACACTAAAGTAGAAAAGTATCTAAGAAAGTATATCTTCTATACTTAATATAATTAGGCAGAATAGCTTTTAATAGCATAATTAGCTATTAATAACATAAAATTAGCTATAATAAAAAAGACACTATATAAAGCTAATTTTAGGTACAACCTTTACTTTACACTATAGGGAAACTAACCTATAGACCTATAAGAATTAATAGACTAGTTATTAAATCTATAAAATATATATAAAAAGTTAGCAATAGAAGCTTAATCTAGTAGAGAAATAATAGAAAAATACATAAATAAATTACAGCAACTAGAACTAAAAATCTGCCTAGAAGACTACGCATATTTTAACACTAAGAACCTTAAGGTGTCTAGACCCTCTAAAAAGCTAGTAGAAAAAAAAATAGAACTATATAAAGTCCTCTAAACTTAATAAGATAATTACAAACTTAAGCTTCCCCTACACATAAAGATACACCTATAGTTCTATGTCTCTAGATTAGAAAAAGCACTTAAAGAAATTCCTTTATCTACATAAAAATAAAAAGATTAGGAAACAGAATATAAAGTTAAACACATTATTAGTAATTAAAAAAATTAGAAAAAATTTCTAGTAAAATAGAAAAAGTAGCCTACTAGTAAAAACACATAAAAACTAGCTAAGAATTTGCAAAACGCGCAGCTATTAGTATAAAAGTACTTTTAGGCTTATCTAAAAAAAACTAGCTAGGCAATAAAGCACTTATATTAAAAGAAATAGCTACATTATTACTAGATAGCAGCAGCTTTTAGAGACAAGTTTTAGCTAATAAAAGCTGCAAAAGGGAACAGCCTTTTACTTTAGCCTTAAGGGCTTCTATCTTATTTAAGAAAAAAAGGTCCTCTTTTAAGTACTTTACACATTAAGCCTCTAGTAGATCTAGTAATTTTTAAATATAATCTTATTTAAAACACTTCTTATCTTTTACCTCTAAAATCTCTTAGCTCTAACGCAGCATTTTTTCTTATAAACAGAGTTGCTTTTAATTCTAGATTAGTTATTTATCTAATAACATATAGTTCTAAGCCTAAGAAGCTTTAGCTAACTAAAGAAGCTTCTTTTTCTCTTACTCTAAGCGCTTTTATGTAGCATTAGACATAAAAGTGTTGCATTTATTATTCTTTTTTACATAATTAACATATCTATTTAAAGATAAAGTTAACACGCATAACAACCCTAAAAATTAGTAAGCGCTGTAGGGCCTTATTTTTGTCTAGTAAAAAGAATTAAAACAAAAAGTAACATAGAGATAATAAAACAAACAAGACTAGTAAGCTATTTAGTTTAAAAAAAATAAATGTTAGAAATGCTTTTTAGCAGAAAGGCGCCTACTTTATAAATAAACTTTTACTAACATAGTTATGTAAGCAGAGCAGCAAGGACGCTACTAGGGAGGAGGGGCAGCGTGTTATAGTCTACAGTTAGACTAGCGTAACTCCACTAGCAGTGCTCTATAATCTAGCTAGGTTAGAATAGAGCTTGCTTATAAACTAATTAGAGGGCACAGAAGCAGCACAGCTGCCTACAGTAATAGAGAAATATGTTGTTTAATAAGAAAGCAGGATGTAAGTTCTAAAGAAGCCTTAGTAAGTTTAGTAAGTTTAAATAAGTTAGTAGTATAGCTAGTACAACTAAACTTAGAGAACTTATCTAAACTTACCTTAGCACTTCTTACACATGTATATAGTTCCTGCATTAAATAACTTTTAAAAGGTGTGTTTAACATTTAGTTTATTCTTTACATAGACTAAGTAGCATTTAGCTTTTTAAAGAGCTGTAATACTATTTGTATATCTTGCACTATATACACCTCTAACTCTGTCTAACAGGACTGTTTAACCTAGCCTCTCTACTACTGCATAAAGGGCAAACTATAATCTAGTCACTCTACTCCCCTCTAATAGCCTATTAGCCTGTACGTAGGACTGTACACCCTACCGGTTGGCCCCTACCATCTGTCCTACTTCCCCCCTAGGAATATCAACAGACCTGAGTGCTTCCACGAAGCAAGGATTGTAACACCGTCCTACCCCTCACCTAGGAATATCATTAACCCGAGTGCTTCCACGAAGCAAGGATTGTAACACTATATAACCTAGCACTATAAAAATTTAAGTTTATAATTAAGAATAATTTATACTTAAATTATAAAATAGTAATTAATGTTATAACGTACCTAACGGGTTGGCCGGCCACACAGGTTGGCCGGCCACTTTTGCTAAGCCCCCACTAAACTCTACCTATCTACATAATGCCTTAACAACAACACTAGATTAAATCTTCTAAAGAACGTTAGATACAGCTTGCTCTTTAAGCTTTTAAATAAGACTTAAAACTCTCCTTGCAACGCACTGCAGCTATCTATAATGTCTCTTACACAACACTAAGCAATTAACGCGCTAGACAGCCTTTATAAGCAGAATGCTAGCCTAAATTAAGGAATCTAACTAAGCTTAAAAAGAAGGTAGTTATTAAGTACATACTTAAGCTTATTACGCGCAGATTTCCCTCTAGGCTTGCAGCTGTAGCTAATATAGCTAATTCCTTGCCTACAGAGCGTAATCTAGGCTAGGTTAGCTTAAACTAGACTAGTATGTAAGTTAAGCACTGCCCTAAGTTTACAATAAAGTTTAATTATAAGTATAATTATAAGAGAGTGCTTTATAAGAATCTAGAGGTTATCTAGGGCTAGTTTTGCCTAGTAGCTAACATAAAAGCTAAGTACAGTATCTAGGATAAAGACAGGTATAACTTTAACAAGTTAGGCTTTATAATAGGCTAGATATTAACTAGAGCAGTTGTTACAGCTTTAAAAAGATAAGGACAGCTAAAGGTAATATAGTAAGGTAATAGAGAGTAGATAATAGTTATCTAGGGCATTAACATAATAAGGTAGGCTATAAGATTATAAAGCTTTAAGCAGTAAATAAGGCTGCTATGTAATATAAATTGCATAAAAAGAAGCAGATTTAGGCAAAAAGAACTTTAATAGTTAAAAATAGGGCTTGTCTAACTGCTCTAAAGAAGTTTAAAGCGCGTAGTAATAAGAAGAAGCTAAAGACGCAGGTGCGCACTAAAGAAGGTAAGCTAAGTTAAAGGCAATATAGGCAGTGTAATTAGACTAGGCATAACTAGCGTACATGTAAGTAAGTAGTAGAAGTAGACTCTAAATAATATCTTATGTTGTATTACTTTATATAAGGCTAAAGTAGGCTGTTTTGCAAGAGAATAGGGTGGTTTTAGTAGGGGCTTAGCAAAAGTGGCCGGCCAACCCGTGTGGCCGGCTAACCTGTTAGGTACGTTATAAATTAGTAATTAAGACATACTATATATAATTAACATAGATATATTATTCTAAGCAGCAACCTTTTTAAAATTAATGTCTATATAAGATACCTAGGACATGCTTTATAAGTGTTAGATTAACATATATTAGGGCCTACTTAATTATATTATACATAACTCTAGTATAAACTTTGTATTTAAAGATTTTTAGAATTATGTAAAAATTATAGAAGCAACATGTCAACAAATGCTAGTAGAAGCCTATTAGGCTATAGAGAAGATTAAGCGCGTGTACACATACTGCAACGTGCATATAACATCCTTTATATAAAATTAGATAATTATATAAATAATAAATTAGTGTTATAGATAGCTATTAAAGCTTTAAATAATATAGTAGAACTAAACAGTCTTATACCTACATTACTTATGTTTAGAACATACCTAAGAATTAACATAGATTTTGCACTATCTTCTAACATTACCACGCAAGCTAACGCTGTATAAAAGGTAATAAAAATACTTTAAAGTAAGAAGGTAAATGTTAATGTTAATTATGTAATTAACACTTAAAATAGCCTAATATTACATAAAGTTCTAAATCTCTTACTTAGTTCTAAAGTAAAGATATAGCAAGAGAAAAAGAGATAGATAAAACTATATATAGTAAAAGGAAGTAAGGCTCTAGACATTATTATTAAGATAGAAAATAGTCTAGTAAGACTCTACTACATATAAGTTATGCTATATTATTATATAAAAAACAAGAATAAACCTGCACAACAACTGCTAGATCTAGACAAACTAGCCCTAGTACAAAGGGATCCTTTATAGGTATAAAAAAAGGTTGTCTATATAAGTAACTAGCTCTAATTAATAGACTGCATAAAACAGCCCCTTAAGTAGCATTAAACTTATTATATAAACTAGAACTATAACTAGCTAAGAAAGGCTATAGAAGACTACATAAGAATTCTATATAAGATATAATGTTTTTAACTTAGAAGAAAAAGAATAACTACGCTCTAGAAATTAAGCTTTATATAGATAGTGTAATTACAACACCTAAGAAACTATTTAAAGAATTAGACTATATAGAAATAAAAAGTCTAATTATAGGCAGCATGTTTAAAGTACTCTTATATAATTTATTAATTTATAAGAGATAGATCTTTAACCTTTGTTTTATATAAAAAGTTAAAGTGTCTGTACGCAGCAGCAGCGTTGTGGCCTGGATACAAGCGATCGCGCACAAGCAGGATCACGTATCTATGTCACATGATGCTTGTGCGCGAACCTCTGTGCGCGAACATCTAGATATCCCCCCTTTCCTCTGTACAGAGGAAAGACAAGAGCAATAGAACTAGAAACATGTTGCCCTTACCTTACCTACCTTGTACGCTGTGCACACTGTACACCACTCTTACTCTTGCTACTTAAGTGCTTACACTATAAGCAGCTAGCTGTTAGAGCCTATTTAACATAAAGAGAAATTAACATAACTATATAAAAATTATAACTTGTATTTACAAAGTATTCTAATAAGAAGAAAAAGAAAATTCTTATATAGTTTTCTATAATTTAGAAAATAAGTTAGAGGTTAATTTTAGCTATTAGCTTATTACGAATAGCTTTATATAGTATGCACTATAAGCTACGCAATATTACTTAAGTGTATATATAGTTAATAGATAAACTTATATAAATATTATTTACATAACTACTAAAAAAACTCTATAAAAGCTTTTCTCTATGCATAATATTTAGAGTTGTATAACTACTATATAGCGCAGCAGAATCTAGCTTGTATTAGTTTAAGACATACTATAAATACTATAAAAATAAACTTTACATAGAAACCTCTTTATATAATCTATGCCTATTAATTACATATAAAGGTATAAAAACATTTAAAATTATAGAGCTGTAAATAGACAACACTCTTAGTATTATTACAACTAATTTTATGTAATATAAAGAAGAAGAGCTGTAAAAGGCTAAATTTTATGTAAAGCTTAAAATAATGCTATTATATAAACAGCTTATAAAATTTAATAAAAAAAAGATTTAGCTTATATAAAATAAAACTATAATCTTATTAACTTAAAAAGAATAAGCTAAGAACCTCTATATAGTAGACCTAAATGTAGAGAACGCTATGTAAAGGTATATTAAACAGCGTGCATAAGGTGCCTATATTATGTTAGTGTGTTAACTAGAGGCAGCATTTAACTTATTTACTGCTGCTTAAGTTGTATTACTATTATATAATAATATTAAAGCATTAAACATATAAATTAAATAGTAAATTAATAATTAGAATTAAAGATTACTATACATACTACTTAATCTCTTCTATATAAAGTTGTTTATCTTTACTAATAAGTTATTTATAAATAATAAGGACCTAAGTTTACAGCTTAGCTTTTTTATTATTCTTAGAACAAAGCAGCGCACTAAAAACTTATACAACTTTAAAATTACAGGTAATATTATACACTAAAACTTCTTTAAATGTAAACATGTTACCTGCTCTATACTAGCTAGTAAACTATATAAAATAGTAGGAGGATTTAACTACGTAATTTTACTAAGCACAATAATTAACTAGATTATATGTATGCTTAGACTACCTTTAATACCTATTATACTATGCACAGATTTAAGATCTCTATATAAATATCTTATAAAGCTTAGTATAATAAATAAAAAAGGCTTATAATTAATATTATGTTAATTTAAAAATTATATAAGAAAAAGAAAATTATAGAAATTAAGTAGATTAATAGAAAGAACAACCTAGCAGATGCCTATATAAAGAAGGCGCTAAACTTTACTCTTAAGAAACTAATTTTATACAACTAACTAACTATTAGATTTAAAGTGTTAGTTAATAAACTTAGGCTTATATAAGATAATAAACAGGGCGCTATGCTATAAGAGCTTTAGTAGTATAAGCAGGGCAGACTAGGTAAGGTCTGTATAAAGGAAAAAGAAAAAGTTGCTAGTGTCTAAATAGCAGTATTTAGATACGCAGTTAGGTGTTATATAACATAGTCTTGTGTCACAGTTGTACGCACAGACAGATAAATACCCCTTTCCTTCGCACAGACTTAGAACAAGAAGAATTAACACTAGTTACCTGCAACCCCCCCCTGCGCGATGTGTACACCGTGCAAACCTCTTTGCTTTGCATAGCTAGCATAGAGCCTATTTAACAAAGATACATAATAAGAAGCTATTTATAATTATTACTATGTTTAAATAATAAAAGGCTAAGCTTATATTTATAGTAATTGTAACGATCAGCTATCCAGGTGTTTCCTAGGCTGTTATAGACTGGCCTAGACTGCACTAGGCAGTCCTGGACGACTCCTGAACTGTGCTGTTAACCCCGCACTTCCTAGACAATGCCTACCTCGCCTAAAAAGCTAGGGATCCTAGACAGGTAATACTTTAAACTAGACCTACAGCATACTAGATCTGTTGCTACTAGCGCTGCTGTGCCTAGCTCTCTAGAGAAGTATATAGCTAGTTGTAGAAGCCCTCTTTAAATAGTAAAGAATTACTTTAAAAATTAAGTAGGTACTAATTATACTTCTATGTTATAGTTACACTCTTATTAGTTAATACACGTCTTAATTATAAAGTGTATACTTTATTTTTTATAATATAATTTTTTACTTACTTAATAATACCTAGCATAACTGTTACTACTTAAGCTAGTGTTGTATAAAACTTATAGACTCTCTCTGCAAACAGACTACCTAATAAAGAGAGAACATCTGCGCAACCTCTCTAGAAACTACTACCCTTAGACCTCTTTACTTAGGCTAAGACACTTTTAGAGAAGATTATAATAAGTAATATTATATAACTAGATGCTAAAATTTAATAAAAAAAAAGTAAAAAAAAAAGTAAAAAAAAAGTAAAAAAAAAAAAAAAACTTTAAAAAGACTAATTAAAAGAAATATTATAATCTTTTTAAAGGCTTTACAACTCCCTCTATAATAACCTAACCCCTGTAGGGCTAGAGCTAGCAGCCCCTCTATAGACAGCTACTAGCTAACCCTTATTATTCCTACCTAAAACAGCTGCTCTTATAGGCACCCTTTTTAGGCTATAGTTGTCTAAGCCTAACTAACTTTTAAAGTTTAAAGGAAAGTCTTGTAAGCAACTATAAGCATATATTAAAAGCTATAAGAAATACATTTAAAACCTCTTAGTCTTTCTAAATACAGTATTATAGGTAGAGTTCTGCTAGCGCTACCTAAGGGAGGACCTCTGCAACTGTTAGAATAGGGTAGTACATATAATCTTTATAGTTAACTACCTAACTTAATTATACTAAAGCTTTATAAAAAAAATGCTGTTAAGCTTTCTTAAACATACTTAAAAAAAAAAATTTAGCTAAGCAAAAAATTAAAAATGTAAATTAAAAAAATTAAACTTTTACTAAACTTTTTAACTATTTTAAAACTTAGTAAGAGAATATTAACTTTATTAAAGCTTTAAATAACTTAAATTAAAACTTAATACATAACTTTTTCTTTACTTTAGATAGAAAAGTGTAGTATAGGCTAGACTTTTAACTAAGAGTGTAGAGTAGTCTTTTTAAATTAAAGACAGAGGCTAACTAGCACTAGCAGGTTCTCTAGGTAGGAGGGAACTGTAGAGGTAGCAAGAGGCCTCTAGAAGAAGCAGAACACCTCTTAAAAAGCTAGGTAAGTTATAAAAAACTTTAAAGTAACTAACACTAAAGAAATAATATAAAGCCTTATAACTTTATAGCTGCTAAGCTTTAAAAGTTAAAGGCTAAAAAGGCATAAGAGGCTAAGGACTAGAAAAAGAGAGGCTGCTATAACTATTATAAGTAGGGCTATGTGTAGAGAAACTGCCCTCTTAAAAAGAACAACCTAGCAGAAAAAGCTGCGCCCTAGAACGCCCCCCCCTGTGTCTTATAGGCTAGGTAGAATACTTAGAGGGGCAGAAAGTAGCAGCAGCAAGTACCTAGAGAGCTAGGCCTAGTGCTATAAAAGTAACACTTATATCTCTTTTAAAAGCTGTTAGAGGTCTAACTTTCTTTTACTACTACTAAGCTATAATAGACTCTAGAGTAAAAGTAAACTTTTGTCAGATATGCGCACCTACTGTCAAGACAGGAGGAACGTTTGACGAAAGCTGCTACATAGTACGAGCAATAAGCTCGAACAGTATGTTGCTGCAAATTGCTGCATTTTGCAGCATTTTGCAGCATGTTGCAGCAAATTGCAGCATTTTACAGCATGTTGCAGCAAATTGCAGCATTTTGCAGCATGTTGCAGCAAATTGCAGCAAATTGCAGCATGTTGCAAGCTGGTCGCGCATAGGGCTAGTGCGCGAGGGACTCGGATCGGCAGAACAAAAAGCCGAGCAACACGAGTAGAGCAGAAAAAGGATCGATAAATCAAGACAATTAATACAATCAATCAATGATCCCATACATCATATCCAAACCCATCATTCATCTCAGGAAGCCCAGAAACAGTGCTTAAATCTGACAATTAAGAGTCTCAGTGCCTCCATCGATACAAAATGGCCACCCAGCCTCCTCGAGACGCGACAGTCGTCCTTCGAGACCACACCGACTACAGAGCCTGGATGATGCAGCTGCAATCGAGATGTGTAGCGCACGGCATCTGGCCGCAAGTGGATCCTAAGTTGACCATCCAAATGATCTCCAAACCAAGAGCTCCAGAGATGCCGCTAATAGCTGAGTTTTCACCAGCCTCCAACGTCGAAACGCCTACGCACCTAAACAAGCTATCGACAAGCAGTGTCAGAGCCTTCAAAGAAGCCATTAAATACTACAAGATTAAGGCTAACAAGTACAAGAGTAACAGACATGATTATAAAAGAGAGCAATTAAGCCTCTAACAGATTATTGTCTTTATCCAGTCAACAGTCAGCCCGCATCTGCAGCGTACATGCTGTTCCCCAGATTAACTACTTAGACAGTGGATTACAAACTTTAAAGCTACAGTAGGCGTTAACAACTAATTTAAACAAGAACGCGCGCGCAACTAATACAATGCATCCCTAAAGCCGCTAAGAAACGCGAGCATATAGGACCTGTAGCTAGCAGAGTATGATTACGCTGCCACAGAAGCAGAGACACAAAATGTTCCAGAAACAACGCAGTTTAATGCTGTGGCAAAGGACTTTCTAACTACTATAAATAAAGTCGCCCCTTATTAGTCTACAACCTTTTAGGAAAGCAGATAGTTTGCACTAGACATAAATTAGAAAGAAATAATAAAGCGCTTTTAAAAATATATAATGTTAAATTATCTAATACGTACAGGAAAGCATAAAGCTGCCTTTACAACAGATAACTTGTTATACCTTACTAAAAGTGGGAAGACTACCTAGGGCACAAATAGGGACGCCTGTAGTGCAGAAGTTGCAATGTTAAGAAAACAAAGTAGACCTTAACATTAATGTTATTAAGAAGATAATAAGAAGTTATTCTTAAGCTAGAAACCTGCTAAAACAGGAGGCACTAAATGTCCTGCATGCAGACACATCTATGCACTAAAGGACTGCTTCTATGTCTATCTAGACAGAGCACTAGACTAGTAGATGCTAAATAAGAGAGTTAAAGAGCTTGTAGCATTAAAGCGCAAGCACAACTTAGAATTTTAAGGCCTACTAAGAGGGCAGCGCAGACATAATTTAAAAATACTAATTCTAAAGAGTTTACATACACCTACGCTAGAGATATAAGAAGACTAACTTAAAGGCTAGAAAGTATTAAGAGTTAAGGCAGCTGCATTGCTAGCTATAGTTAATTTAAACTAGAACAGATATCTGCTAAGAGAATTATTTATCCTTAACTTAGGCTTAACATGCTACATTATAAATAATCTTAATTAGATCTATAACTATTGTCTACTAACACTAGAAAACTTTATCTAGTCTAGAAACTCTTACATATAGATTTAAAGCTACAGATTAATTACACTAAGCCTAAAGAGTAAGCATAGAACACATAGTTAAGCATACAGTCTTGTACTTTATAACGCTGCACTGTGCCTAGACCTGCTGTGCAACCTAGTCTTGTTCTGCCTGCTGCAACAGAAAGGAATCTAGTGGGACACACAAGCAGAGCTAACTGCTTTAAAGGCCCTAGACAGGATAATAATTAGAGATCTTACAGAGATCTATAGCTAATAGGTGTTAGAGTACTATCTACTATAGAAGGGCTTATATTATACACACATAATTAACATAAGAACTAAACGCAGTCTATAAAAGGCATTAGCAGAGCTATAGCATAAGCGTCTAGGACACCCTAGACTAGCTACACTTTAACACCTTATATAGCAAGCTAAGGGGGTGCAAATTAAAGGAATTACAACAGTCTAATGTAACTTATGTAGTAGAGCTAAGATATAATAATAAATTAGCTACGCACTGCAAATTAGCAACAGTAGACCTAGCAAGAGACTGTTAATTAATTTCTATGTATATAAAGCATAGAGCATTATAAAAGAGCAGAGTTAAATGCTAATTACTAATAAGTATTCTAGCCTCTAGTAGGACCTCTACTTTAAAGATAATAGGCCTACTAAATTAATTATTAAAGCTTTTATAATCTTTATCCTCTTTCTAAAGAACTATTATAACATTACTGTAAAAGTTATTAAAGCTAACAACAAGATTATAATAGTAAAACTAAAAGTAGAACACTAGCTAGCATTGCATAGAATAACTGTTAAGCCTTTAGCACTAGATACACAAGCCTAGAACAGAGGAGCTAAACGCTTAGGGGGTGTAAACAAAGAGAAGTCACAGGCTATACAACTAGATGCTAACCTACTATAGGACGTATAGCTATACATCACTAGAGCCGGCGTATACCTATACAATTAGACGCTAAACTATGCTAACAACTAGAAGACACTATATAAGATCTTCTTTACATAAGCAGCTCTAAATAATAGAGTTGTTATGTTAATTTAAAAGCTAAGCTTTACACATCTAAGAGCCTATAGCTATAAAGCATTTATAATAACTAATAACACACATTAGAATAAATCTAAGCTACAAAGGCTAGACTTAAAGGCGTAGATTAGATATCTAGTTAGGTACTAATTATTAAACATCTACTGCGTATAGATACTACTGCTAGCAAAAGTAATCTGTACACGCAACATTATTTTTAATAAACACTTAATCTTTAGCAGTAAGCCTAAAGACCTAATAGATAACCTTATGCACAACATAGTAAAGAAAATTGCTACATATATTAGAATAATTAAGCTTTTAACACCTAGTTATTAGCTAAAGACAGAGTTGTTCTATAAAGACAACACTACAGATAATATATTAAATTTTAACAAAGTAGACCTACTAGGCTACTATTAAGGAAGGAAGATTAGAGATAACTATCTGTCTTCTCTAAACACTCCGCCACCTGCAGCATTGCTTATGCAGTTAATAGCTAGAGCAGCACTAAAGCTAAGCTAAATAAGGTTGCTAAAGACTGTACTATAGGCTGCAGCCTTTATAGCTAGCATAAGATCTAGAAGTGTAGAAAAGCATAGCAGCAAGACGCTAGATAAAGCAGCATTAATAAAAATACTATCTAAAAGGAAGACACCTTATAGAAGCTAGCTGCTACCTCTGCTATTAACCTAAAAGCAACTAGAGGAGCACCCTCTACATAAGATGTTTAAGGCAGCAGAAAGAACGCACCTAGACAGTTATTAGACAATAAAATCCTAGACAGAGGTCTAGACAAAGCTAATTAAGGCAGCTAGATAGCAGATTCTAGATTGTATGTAGGTGTACACCTATAAGCTTAATAAGCACTACAGATTGCAAAGATGTAAGGCGCAACTAGTAGTCTACAGTAATTAACAGAGAAACATCACTACACAAGATACCTACGCTGCCACCCTAGCAGAACGCTTATTTTAAATGCTAATAGCAATATCTGCACGCTTTAACCTAGAGCTTAAATAATACAATGTAACTAACGCGTTTATACATGCAGCAATTAACCGCAATATCTACATGCGGATGCCAAGAGGCTATTAGAAACTAGGTATAATACTAAAGCTTTAAAAAGCACTATACAGCCTACAAATTTCTCCTCTACTCTAGCAACACTATTTTATAACAACTCTTAAAAGCCTTAGGTTCTTAGCTGTCCTACACAAACCCTACTGCATAACTAAAGCTAGAATATTTGTCTTCTTCTACGTAGACAACCTTATTGTTGCGTACAGGAAAGGGTCTAAAGCAGATGCACAGCGTGTAGTAGACTAGTTACAAGAGAAGTATACCCTAACAGGAGGAAAGGACCTACAATAGTTCCTAGGAGTTAAGATTATTAGAGATTAACAGCAACAAATAATTTAGCTGTTATAGGCATTATATATTAACAAGATAGCTAGGCTAGCTAACAGAAAGGACCTGCAGCACGCTACACCTATAAGTGGGATTAAACTTATGCCGCAATCTAGTTTTGCAACCCTATCAGAAGTAAATTAATATTAGCGGAAGATTAGATCTCTGCTCTTCGCAGCAGTCACTACAAGACCGGACATCGCCTTCGCCACATCACGCCTCGCACGGTTTCTCACAAATCCCGCATCTGACCATCAGGATGCAGCCGATCGAGTCATCCTGTACCTACATGCGACACGGACGTACGCACTCCAATTAGGAGGAGAAGACTACCTTGTAGTAGCAAGCGATGCGTCATTTGCAGACAATACACTAGATAGGAAGAGCTCTTAGGGCTACATTATTTAACTATTTAGCAGTTAGATTGCATAGCAAGCAAACAAATAAGATACAGTCATAACGTTAACAATAGAAGCAGAATTACTTGCACTGTCCTAAGTTGCTAAGGAAGCTATGTTTACAAGAATGCTCCTTAACAAACTGCAGGTTAAGCTGCCTGATTTAACTATTACAATCCAGTGCGACAACAAGCAGACAATCTGACTGGTAAACGAAGAGATATCTCGACTTCAAACCAAGCTCCGACATGTCAACATCTATAACCACTGGCTCCGACAGGAAGTCTCTCGACAAACGATCAAGGTTGTCCATGTCCCATCCAGCAAGATGCTTGCGGACGGACTCACCAAAGCGCTTCCAGCCAGCAAATGGCCAAGCTTTCTTCAGCAAATTCGGCTAGTTGACGTCAGGGAGAGGATAGTCAGTCAGGAAGCGGATATGGAAGAGATTGAAGCAAGAATGGAAGCCCTGGAAGCATACTAAGGTTG
>NW_022985196.1:343428-521834 GCF_010093535.1 Lindgomyces ingoldianus
CAGCATGTTGCAGCAAATTGCAGCATTTTGCAGCATGTTGCAGCAAATTGCAGCAAATTGCAGCATGTTGCAAGCTGGTCGCGCATAGGGCTAGTGCGCGAGGGACTCGGATCGGCAGAACAAAAAGCCGAGCAACACGAGTAGAGCAGAAAAAGGATCGATAAATCAAGACAATCAATACAATCAATCAATGATCCCATACATCATATCCAAACCCATCATTCATCTCAGGAAGCCTAGAAACAGTGCTTAAATCTGACAACTTTTTAGATTAAGACCTTACTAAATAAGCAAGTGTATGTTACAATCCTTGCTTTGTGGAAGCACTTAGGTCTGTGATGTTCCTAGGGGGAAGGTAGGACAGGTGGTAGGGGCTAACAGCAGGGTGTACAGTCCTACGTGTAGGCTATTAGGCTACTAGAGGGGAGTAGAGTGACTAGATTATAGTTTACCTTTTATGTAGCAGTAAGAAGGCTAGGTTAAACAGTCCTGTTAGACAGAATTAAAGGTATATATAGTGTAAGATATATAAATAGTATTACAGCTCTTTAAAAAGCTAAATACTACTTAGTCTATGTAAAAAATAAACTAAATATTAAACACACCTTTTAAAGGTTGTTTAATGTAGGAACTATATACATGTATAGAGGGTGCTAAGGTAAGTAGGATAAGTTTATATAAGTCTGCTAAAAAGAGCTTTATAAGCTCTCTTAGACTTGTTAGACTTGTAGCCTGTTCCTTTACTAGACAACACACTTCTCTATTACTGCAGGCAGCAGTGCTGCTTCTGTGTCTTCTAACTAGTCTATAAGCAAGCCCTGCTCTAACCTAGTTAGACTGTAGAGCACTGCTAGTAGAGTTACGCTAGTCTAACTATAGACTGTAACACGCTGCCCCTCCTCTCTAGCAGCGTCCTTGCCGCTCTGCTTACATAATTATGTTAGTAAAAGTTTATTTATAAAGTAAGCGCTTACTTACTAGAAGGCATTCTTAACATTTATCTTTCTTAAGCTAAATAGCTTGCTAGTCTTATTTATTTTATTATTCTTATACTGCTTTTTATTTTAATCTTTTTTACTAGATAAAGATAAGACCCTATAGCGCTTACTAGTTATTAAAGTTATCTTATATGCTAACTTTGTCTTTAGATAAATGTGTTAAGTGTGTAAAAAAAAATAGTAAGTGTAATGCTTTTATCTCTAACGCTGTATAAAATTAGTTAGAGAAAAAGAAAAAAACACTTCTCTAAGATGCTGCTATAATAAGGGTTTATAAGTAGAAGCTTAATAAAGAAATGTTGCATTAGGTCTAAAAAACTTTAGAGGTAAAAGCTAGAAAGTGTTCTAAATAAAATTATATTTAAAAGTTACTAGATCTATTAGAGGCTTAGCGCGTAAAGTACTTAGAAAAAAACTTCTTTTTCTTAAATAAGATAGAAGCTTTTAAGGCTAAAGTAGAGAGCTGTTTCTTTCTACAGCTTTTATTAGCTAAGACTTGTCTTTAAAGGCTGCTGCTATCTAGTAATAATGTAGCTATTCCTTTTAATATAGGTGCCTTATTGCCTAGCTAGTTTCTTTTAGATAAGCTTAAAGGTACTTCTGTACTAACAGCTGCGCGTTCTGCAAATTCTTAGCTAGTTCTTATATATTCTTACTAGTAGGCTACTTTTTTTATTTTACTAGAAAATTATTTTTATTTTTTTAGTTACTAATAATGTGTTTAACTTTATACTTAGTTTCTTTATCTTTTTATTTTTATATAGATAGGGGAATCTCTTTAGGTGCTTTTTCTAATCTAAAGACATAGAACTATAGGTGTATTTTTATATGCAGGGGAAGCTTAAGCTTGTAATTGTCTTATTAAGTCTATAAGACTTTATATAGTCCTATTCTTTTTTCTGCTAGCTTTTAAGAAGGTCTAGATACCTTAAGATTCTTAGTGTTAAAGTACACATAGTCTCTTAAGCTAATTCTTAGGCTAGAGCTGTTAAGTGTAGGCCTTTTTAAATTATTAAGGTCTTTTTTACCTTAATTTACTTTTTTTTATGTAATTTATGTTGTGTAGTAGCCTTATTAGCTGCTTAAAGCTTAGTAATTTCTTATTATACTAACACTAGCTTATGTGTAATTATTGCTACTCTTTTTAAAACTTTTTTAAACACTTTAACTATAGAAGTTAGTAAACTATTTATATACTTTTAAATTTTTATTTTTATAGGCATTAATTATAACTTAAGTTCTAGAGTATTACTTAGGGTTTACAACTACTAGAGCTTATTATATATAAGTAGTAGTAGTAATAAAGTGCGCAACTTTACATTAAAGCCTATTATAACTTATTATAGGTTAAAAGGAACTAATTTAGCACCTTAAAACTTTTTTTAGATATTACTAAAAGTAATTATAGCATTATAGGCTACTTTAAAGCATAGTAGGAACTTTATTTTTATAATATAAGTAATCTAGTTATATATAAGGTTTTTAGCTTAGCGCCTATACACTTTTTTAAAAAAAGTAAAATAACTTACATTAAGTAGCTATAGAAGGTGTAATAAGTAAAAAAGCATATAAATAGTAATAATTTTATTATTTTTATAGTATTACTAAAAATAAAGTAAGTTATAGCTCTTATAGCTGTTAATAACTAGCAGACAGTAGCTACTAATAGTACACTTTTTTATATACATATTAAAGTGCTTTAACTAGTCTAAACTAAGCTAATTAGTAGTCTAGCTGCGCTTAGAGATTGCAATAACTTAATTCTAAAGTAGATTTTTCTTTTTATACTAGTTTAAAAAGTAGTTGCTACTCTAAAAAATAATAAAAAGTAAAATAGCCTACTTTTTAGCATTAATGCTTTAGATAGCTGTTATCTACTTCTAACATACTTTATGGGCAAGTTGCTCACACACCTAAGTCGCTTACTTTTGCTAAGACCCTACTACACTACTCTTCCTACACTAATGTATTCTTAATAACACTACTTAAACGTGTTAAAAGAATGTTAGATGTAGCTTACGCTTTAAGCTCTTAAACAAAACACAACACTTTTTAACTAATGCGCTGCAGCTATCTATAGAGTTTTTTAAAAGATAATAAGCAACTAACGCGCTAGACAACCTTCCTAAGCTAATTATATAGCTAACTTATAAAAGCTAGATAATAATAAAGAGCAGGTAATTATTTAGCACATACTTAAGCTAAATGCGCAAGGATTTCCCCCCTAGCTAGCAGCTGTAGCTAATATAGCTAATTCTTTACACGCTAAGCATAATATAGGCTATATTAGCATAAACTAGCTTAATATGTTTGTTAAGCATTACTTAAAGCTTAAAGTAAAGTTTAAGTATAAGTATAACTATAAAAAAGCTTTTTATAAAAATCCTGCAGTAATTTAAGGCTAGTTTAACCTTATAAAGAATATTAAAGCTAAGTATAGCATCTAGAATAATAACATGTACAACTTTAACAAGATAGAGTTTATAATAGGCTAGATATCTACTAGAGCAGTTATTACAGGTTTAGAGAGACAAGGACAGCTAAAAGCAGTTTAGCTAGGCAACTAGGAGTAGACAACAGCTATCTAGGGCATTAATGCTAAAGGGTAGGCTATTCTGCTCTTTATTATCTTCTAAGGTAGCAACTACTTTTTAAACTAGTATAAGAAGAAAAATCTACTTTAGAATTAAGTTATTGCAATCTCTAAGCGCAGCTAGACTACTAATTAGCTTAGTTTAGACTAGTTAAAGCACTTTAACATGTATATAAAGAAGTGTACTGTTAGCAGCTACTGTCTACTAGTTATTAACAGCTATAAAAGCTATAACTTACTTTATTTCTAGTAATACTATAAGAATAATAAAATTATTACTATTTATATACTTTTTTACTTATTACACCTTCTATAGCTACTTAATATAGGTTGTTTTACTCTTTTAAAGAAGGTGTATAAGCGCTAAGCTAAAAACCTTATCTATAACTAGATTACCTATATTATAAAAATAAAGTTCCTGCTATGCTTTAAAGCAGCCTATAATGCTATAATTACTTTTAGTAATATCTAAAAAGGGTTCTAAGGCGCTAGATTAGTTCCTTTTAACCTATAATAGGTTATAATAGGCCTTAATGTAAAGTTATGCACTTTATTACTACTACTACCTGTATATAATAAGCCCTAGTAGTTACAAACCCTAAGTAATACCTTAAAACTTAGGTTATAATTAATGCTTATAAAGATAAAAATTTAAAAGCATATAAATAGTTTACTAACTTCTATAGTTAAGGTGTTTAAGAAGGTTTTAAAAAGGGCAGTAATAATTATGTATAAGCTAGTGTTAGTGTAATAAGAAATTACTAAGCTTTAAGCAGCTAATAAGGCTACTATATAATGTAAATTGTATAAAAGAAAGCAGATTAAAGCAGAAAGAACCTTAATAATTTAGAAAGGCCTGCGCTTAACAGCTCTAAAGAAGTTTAGAGCGCGCAGTAACAGGAAGAAGGCAAAGAAGCAGGTGCAAGCTAAAGTAGGTAAGCTATCCTAAAGGCGCTGCAGATAGTGCAATTAGACTAGGCATAACGCGCAAACATGTAAGCAAGAAGCAGAAGTAGTATCTAAATAATATTCTAGGCTGTACTGTACTATATAGTGCTAGAGCGGGTTGTTATGGGCTATAATAGAGTTTGTTGGGGTGGGGTCTTGGCAAAAGTGAGCGACTCGGGTGTGTGAGCGACTCGCCCATGAAGTACGTTAGTTGCCTAGCTAGACTGCTTTTAGCTGTCCTTATCTCTTTAAACCTATAATAACTGCTCTAGTAGATATCTAGCCTATTATAAACTTTATCTTATTAAAGTTATATATGTTGTTATTCTAGATGCTATACTTAGCTTTAATATTCTCTATAAAGTTAAACTAGCTTTAAATTACTGCAGGATTTTTATAAAAAGCTCTCTTATAGTTATACTTACACTTAAACCTTACTTTAAGCTCTAAGTAACACTTAATAAATATATTAAGCTAGTTTATACTAACATAGCCTATATTATGCTTAGTGTGTAAAGAATTAGCTATATTAGCTATAGCTGCTAGCTAGGGGGGAAATCCTTGCGCATTTAGCTTAAGTATGTGCTAAATAATTACTTACTTTTTATTATTATCTAGCTTTTGTAAGTTAGCTATATAATTAGCTTAGAAAGGTTATCTAGTGTGTTAGTTACTTATTATCTTTTAAAGACCCTATAAATAGCTGTAGCTTGTTGCTTAGAAAGTGTTACATTTTATTTAAAAGCTTAAAGCATAAGCTACATCTAACATTCCTTTAACATGTTTAAGTAGTGTTGTTAGGAATGCATTAGTGTAAGAAAAGTAGTATAGTAGGGTCTTAGTAAAAGTAAGCAACTTAGGTGTGTAAGCAACTCGCCTATAAAGTATGTTATAAGTTTTAGCTATTTAAGTACCTTTTATATCTTAGCTAGGTTAATCTTTATTTTATTACTATTAATTATAAATCTTAGATATTTTGTTTTAGTAATATAGAATTTGCACTTAGAGAGCTGTAGATAGAGTCTATACTTCTTTAGCTTTTCTAAGACTTTTTATACCTTCTGTACGTAGTCTTCTAGGCTATCCTTTAAATAGATAAGGACGTTATCTAGATATACTTAGGTAAAGACATTAAGATATAGATTAAGAGCTGTGTTAATAATTTACTAAAATATTACTAAGGTGTTTATTAGGCTAAACAGCATTACTAGTAGTTTGTAAAGTCTCTACAGGGTTTTAAATGCTGTAAGCTACATATCTCCTTCTTTTATTCTTATTTTATTAAATCTGTTTTGTATATTAAACTTTATAAAGTACTAAGTTCCTTTTAGTTAGTTTATAATATCTTGTATAATTAGTAGAGGAAATTAGTCTTAAATTATGTTATTGTTTAGGGTCCTGTAATTCTAATAAACTTAGATTTTCTCTCCTTTCTTTTTTACAAAAACTACTGCTAAGGCAACTAGACTATAGCTTTCTTAAATATAGCCTTATACTAACATTTAGTTAACATATTCCTACAGGGCTTCTTTTTATATTCTTGTTAGGGGGCAAAGCTTATAGGTTTTTAGGTTATAGTCCTTTATTAAATTAATAGCATAATCCTAAGGCTAGTGTAGAGGCAGTTCTTTTAGGTTAGCAGGCGTCTTAAACATGTTTTAGTAATTCTTATACTTAATAGGGATACTGCTTTTTTCTTAGATTTAAAAGATTCTAACCTACTCTACATCTTTATTAGCCTTAATTTCTTTATAAGTAACTTTTTTTAGTTCTTTTTTTATTATTTTTACTACCTGTGCTTTAGGTTCTTAACAGAGAAACTTCTAAAGTTTCCTTTTCTTAAGGTAGTAACTACTACCTTGCTTTACTTATTTATAGACTAAGTATAGGTTGTTATAGCATGCTAACTAGGTTATGCTTATATAGTTATTAGGACTTTTTATAGTTATTATTCTCTAATTAATAGTAAGGTTATGTGTCTTTAACTAGTTGTACCCTAAGATTATGTTATACTTGCCTCTTAATAAGAGTATGCTTATAGATCTTTAATCTTTTATATTTAGAGTTATAAAGCTTTTTTATATATTTTTAAGTTAATCTATCTATTACTGTACTTAATTAAGGATGTGTTAGTAAGGGTTACTTTAAATAGGTCCTTTTTTATTTAAAAGAGGACGCTTTATTTATCTAGCTAGTCTTTATTTATTACAGTAAAGGTGCATTTGCTATTAATAAGAGCTACTCCTAAGCATCCTTTAAATGTAAAGGTTGTAGTTAGACTATATTCTATCTCTTATCCTACTATAACTAGGACTAATATATTATAAAGAACCTCTTTGTCTAAGGGGTATAAGTTAATGTTCTATAGGTTGTTTTTAAATTAATTTTTTTCTTTTTTATAGATTTAGTGCTCTTAGTTGCAGTAGTTAGCTGCTTTACACTTATAATCTTTTATTAAGTAATGTAACATTAGATAGTCTTCTTTTCTTACTACTTTTTATTAGAAGTTGTTGAATGGACTCTCTGCTAGCTAGCACTTGGTGTCAGCAAATGCGTACGAGACGGAGAGGTTTGCACGGTGTAAACATCGCACGGGGGTGTTAGGTAACTAGTGTTAATTGCTTCTTGTTGTTTTCTATTGTACAAAGGAAAGGGGTTAATATAGTCCTAAACTCTGCGCACAGATCTCTGTGCACAGGGATCTGGGCGCATCTAAGCCACGTGACTATTAACTAGGCGCCTAAATATTACTATTTAGACATTAGCAACTTTTTCTTTTTCTTTTATACAAGACTTACTTTATTTACACATATAGTAGACAGGTTGCTGTAGGGCTCTTTTTGCCTATCTTATATAGGCTTAAGTCTGTTAACTAATGCTTTAACTCTAATAGTTAGTTAGTTGTATAAAATTAGTTCCTTAAGAGCAGAGTTTAGCGCCTTCTTTGTATAGGCATCTGTAGGGTTATCCCTCTTATTAATCTACTTAATCTTTGTAATCTCCTTTTTTTTATATAATTTTTAAATTAACATAATATTAATTATAAGTTTTTTCTTATTTATTGTTTTAAGCTTTATAAGATATTTATACAAAGATCTTAAATCTGTGCATAGTATAATAGGTACAGGAGGTATTCTAAGCATACGTGTAATCTAGTTAATAGTTGTACTTAGTGTAATTACACAGTTAAATCCTTCTACTATTCTATATAGCTTACTAGCTAGGATAGAGCAGGTAACGTGTTTACACTTAGAGGAGTTCTAGTGTATAATATTGCCTATAATTTTAAAGTTGTATAAGTTCTTAGTTTACTGCTTAGTTCTAAAAATAATAAAAAAGCTAAGCTATAAACTTAGGTTCTTATTATTTATAAATAATCTATTAGTAAAAATAAACAACTTTATATAAAAGAGATTAAGTAGTATGTATAATAATTCTCTATTTTAGTTATTAATTTACTATTAAATTTATACATTTAATGCCTTAATATTATTATATAACAGTAACACAACTTAAGCAGCAGTAGACAGGTTAAATGCTGCCTTAGGTTAACATATTAATGCAATATAGGCACCTTGCGCGCGCTGTTTAACGTACTTCTGCGCAGCATCCTCTACCTTAGACTCTATTGTGTGTAGATTCCTAGCTTAACTCTTTTATATAAAAATAATATTATTTTATATAAAGTAAATCTTTTCTTTATTAAATTTAATAGCTTAATTATGTAATAGTATAGTCTTAGGCTTTACTTAGAAGTTAGCTTTAAGTAATTCTTCTTCCTCTCTTTATACAAAATTAGCTGTGATAATACTAAAAGTATTATTTATCTACAGTCCTATAATACTAAACACTATTAAGCCTTTATGTGTAATTAATAAGCATAGATTATATAATAAGGTTTTTATAAAAAGTCTATTTTTATAATAGTTGTAGTATGTCTTAAACTAATATAAGCCTAACTCTGCTGCGCTGTATAGTAGTTGTACAACTCTAAATATTGTGTGTAAAGGGAAGCTTTTACAGAGTTCTCTTAGTAGTTGTGTAAAGAGAGTGTAAACAAGCTTGTTTATTAATTATACATATGCCTAAGTAATATTATGTAGTTTATAGTGCATGTTATACAAAGCTATTAGTGATAGGCTAATAGCTAGGATTAACCTCTAACTTATTTTCTAAATTATAAAAGACTATGTAAAGATCTCTTTCTTCTTCTTATTTAAATGTCTTATAAACATAAGTTGTAACTTTTTATATAGTTTTATTAATTTCCCTTTAACTTTATATACAAGTTAAAGGATAAAGATCTGTCCTTTATAAATTAATAAATTATATAAGAGTACCTTAAACATGCTACTTGCAATTAAACTCTTTATTTCTATATAGTCTAATTCTTTAAATAGTCTTCTAGGTGTTGTAATTACACTGTTTACACAGAGCTTAATTGCTAGCGTGTAGTCTTCTTTTTTCTTTTAGGTTAGAAATGTTGTGGCCTGTAGATTCTTACATAGTTTCCTTTAGCCTTTCTTAGCTAGCTATAGTTCTAGTTTTAGTTTATACAATAAATCTAATACTACTTAAGGGGCTATTTTATGTAGTCTATTAACTAGAGTTAGTTGCTTATGTAGGCAACCTCTTTTTTATGCCTATAGAGGATCTCTTTGTACTAGGGCTAGTTTATCTAGATCTAGCAATTCTTATGCAGGTTTATCTTTATCCTTTGTATAATAATATAGCATAACTTGTGTGCAGTAAAGTTTTACTAGACTATTCTTTATCTTAACAATAATGTCTAGGGCCTTAATTTCCTTTACTATGTGCAGTTCTGTCTATCCCTTTTTCTTTTACTACGTCTTTACTTTAGAACTAAGTAGGAAATTTAGTACTTTATATAAAGTTAAGCTGTTCTAGGTATTAGTTACATAATTAATATTAACTTTTGCCTTCTTACTTTAGAGCGTTTTTATTGCCTTTTGTACAGCATTAGCTTACGTAATAATATTAAAAAATAGTGCAGAATTTATGTTAATTCTTAGGTACGTTCTAAACATAAGTAATGTAGGTATAAGACTGTTTAGTTCTACTGTATTATTTAAAGCTTTAACAGCTATCTATAACACTAACTTATTATTTATACAATTATCTAATTCTGCACAAAGGATATTATACGCACGTTGCAGTAGTGCGTGCGCGCGCTTAATCTTCCCTAGAGCCTAATAGGCCTCCACTAGCATCTGTTAGCATGTTGCTCCTACAATCTTTATGCAATTCTAGAAGTCTTTAGATGCAAAGTTTGTACTAAAGTTATATATAATATAATTAAGTAGGCCTTAGTATGTGTTAATCTAACACTTGTAGAGTGTGTCCTAGGTATCTTATATAGACATTAATTTTAAGAAGGTTGCTGCTTAAAACAATGTATTTATGTTAATTATATGTAGTATGTCTTAGTTACTAATTTATATAACATTAATTACTATTTTATAGTTAAAGTGTAAGTTGTCCTTAATTATAAACTTAAATTTTTATAGTGCTAGGTTGTGTAGCTAACACATGTAGCAGAACTTCTTAATCTTCTTAAGTATAGAGGGATTAACATTATATCTAGCGTTCTTAAGCATTGTGTGAAGTTGTTCTGTACAAGAATAGCTAAATCTTCTATGCAGTTATTAAAGTTTATGTTTAGTAAAAAAGGACATTAATTCCTCCTTTTATATGTTAAAGAATAGATAACCCTATTTTTATATAACTAAAACAGTATTCTTATTACTTTGTATAATTACATTCTGCACGTTGTTAAAGTACGCACCTATTTAGTCTACGTCTGCTAGAGACAGTAGGAACAGTGTTAGGGTGTCTAGGATGTAATACATTATGTTACTAACTAAGTTAGTAATTTATATAGTACTAATTAATTTTATTAATCTTTATCTTTTAAAGCTAATACTTTTCTTCCTTAGTGTCTAGTCTACTTTTATATAAGGGAATTCTTGCAGGTATGCTTTAAGTTGTAACTTCCCTACAGTAGAGATCCTTGCTGCGCTAGTATCCTATAGTTTACCTTAGTATACTGTACAGTATTAATCTTTAAGGATAAACTATTCTGCGTATCCTTTAGGTTCTAGGCTGTAGATGTCCTCTGCAGTTGCGCAGTAGAGAAATGCAGCATTAGTAAGGTAGTTAATAATCTTCTTACCTTTCTTTTTATCTAGGTTGTTGTTGTTGTGCAACTTCTTTTCCTTCTACTTTAGTTTACTTTTAAACTTTTAAATATACACATTTACCTTCTTACATGTTAGTGTCTTGTTATAGAATTCTTTATATAAAGAGATATATTAGCGTTTTGCACAGAATTAATTTATGTAAAAATAATTTATTAACTAACATTTTTCTTTATAATAGACAAAGTATTGCTTTAATTATGCAAAGAACTGTAGTCTAAATAATTCTCTATATCTTCTTAGGCTTCTTTTATGTTGTTAATAGCTATGTGTACATAGTAAGCTATATTACCTATTAGTATAGTACGCGTTCTAGGATTTGTTTATAAATGCATTATTCTATTAATTAATTATAACTTAAAGTGCTAAATAGAGGTTACTGTACAGTGCCTTACACATAGGCTTAATTAAGAACATTGCTTGTTTAAGTTTAGGTTGCCCTTAGCATGCTTATATAATAGCAGTGTAAAGCAGTATCTTACCTTAGAATTATAGACTAAGAGCTTTTTATGTAAAAGTAAGTTTATTAATTATAGCTTTAAAAGCTTTATGTAAAGTTTTTATAAAGTTCTTCTACTTACTTTATGTAAAGCTTATTATTATCTAATTTATTTAATACTAGTTATAGTTTACATTAGTATTAAAGTAATTACTAAGCTACTTATATAGTAACTTCTATAATTATTCTAGACTAATATTATAAAGGTAGAACATGTGTGCGCGCCCTTTAAAAATATTAGAAAAGATGCTTGTGTATAATGCCTTAAAGATAGCAAGGTGTTAGCAGAGCTTAATAAATACTATAGCCTTGTTAGCTAGGATATTATATAGTTGCCTTGTATAGTTGTTCTCTTTTTTTTATGCCTTTTAGAATTATACAACCTTCTTAGGCGCAAGGTTCTCTGCTGTAATATCTTATATAGGTAGAAGTTAGTATAGATTGTACAGTAATTAAATTATATGCAGTAGGTACAAGCTTTAGAGAATCTTATGCAGAGCTGTAGCTACAGGAATATGTAGCTGCCTAGTTGTGCTCTTGTATAGTAAGCTATTATAAGGTAGTTATACTAATTGCAGAGGAAGTATTAGGTCTACAGGTAATTTATATAAAGATATCCTTTGTTGCGTTAAAACTAGCAATAGTAGTAATAGTTTTATATAATGTTCTAGTAAGATAGTAAACGTGTGTTCTTCTTTTATAAGTCTGTATAGTGTAGTAGCCTTTATTATGTTCTTCTTAAAGCTAATGCCCTTATTCTGTAGGGTAGTAATTAGTTTTTATAAGAATAGTTAGCTAAGATCTTTAAAGTGTATAAGCTTCTACTTTATAAAGTTATCTTAAAAGTTCTTAAGTGTATATATGTCTGTTGCGCTTAACGCGCAGAGTTTTATAATTAAGTTAACTGCGTATAAATTAAGCTTCTTTTTAAGTATGTTGTTTAATAATTTAATTTTATCTACTTAATCTTTAATATTTGTCTGCTCTGCTAGAGTCTTTACTAAGATGCCTATAAAAGGTATGTATTAGTTATATGTTAATATGTTATGTTAGCTAGTTATAGATAGAGCTAGCGTTACTTATTACTTTATAGTAGTTAATTATGCGTTGTTGCGCGCTGTCTTACTTCTTATTATACACTGCCTCTAAACAGCCTTGTGCAAAAAGATAAAACAGACCTCCTAGCGTTAAATAAGCACTACTATTTGTATAATACTTCTAAATAGTATTATACAGACAGGTTTCTTGCTTTTGCTTAGGTAACTAAATAAAGATTTACAGCTACTTACATGTAAATTAAACTCTGTCTTTACTCTTGCTAATTTACAGTTAAAGTAGTAAAAAAAAAAAATCTTCTTATACACAAACTTTTAAATAGAAAGGTATAAGAAGAGCTTCCTCTCTTATAGTATTTAAACTACTAATTAGTGTTAAATAGACTCTCTGCTAGCTAGCACTTAGTGTTAGCAAATGCGTATAAGACAGAGAGGTTTGCACAGTGTAAACATCGCACAGGGGTGTTAGGTAACTAGTGTTAATTACTTCTTGTTGTTTTCTATTGTACAAAGGAAAGGGGTTAATATAGTCCTAAACTCTGCGCACAGATCTCCGTGCACAGGGATCCGGGCGCATCCGAGCCACGTGACTATCAACCAGGCGCCCGAATATCACTATTCGGACAGAAGTAATAGAACTTATAATTATTTTTATTTTTATAGTCTAGCTATTTTTCTTACTTATAAAAAGAGGCTGTCTAATAGGTGTAGTAATTTATAGTTTTGTAGGCTAAAGCTGTCCCTTGCTATAGGCATCTGTTGTAGTTTTTTTTCTATGTAGGCTACTAGCCTATCTAATGTTTATTGTTCTAGTGTCTAGTGCAATATTATTGCGTACACTAGTACTAAAGGTATAGACAATTATTAGGTCTATATAAGGTGTTAAGGGGGCTCTCTTAAGTCTACTAAGGGTACTCCTTAGTTTGTACTACCTGTACAGGGTGTCCCTTCTACTAGCATTTATTAGTGCTGTAGGTGTTGCTTCTGCAAAGTATACACTAGCTGTAGTTTTATTACATTATAAAAGCCTTTTTACTAATTATAAGGCCTAGAAGCAGTGTCTTAGGTTTTCTAGGTACTAGCTTTAGGACTTTAAACCTAGCAGGTCTGCCTAATCCTTCTAGCTTCTAGTCTTAGATTCTAGTAAAGAACTACTATTATTTCTTATTATCTATAATATTATATTTAACTTTAGCTATCTACTATATAATATTAAACATAAGGTAATTATTACTAATATTTATCTAGTAAAGCATAACTATGCATTTATTAGAGTAGTTATGTTATAGACTACACTTTTAGCATTTGCACTTCTAGAACTGTTTAGAGAGCTCTTTTACTAAAGTGCTAAAGGTCTAGTTATAGAGAGAGAACTATTTCTTTTTTTTTAGACATTTATAATGTATTTCTAGATCTAAGTTTCTTCTTTATATTTTTTAAAAATTATAAGGTCTTGTAACACCTTATTTAAGCTACTAAAGTTTTAGATAACTACTTTTTAATACACTTTAAAGTAGTTTCTTAAAGAATAGTTTCCTTTGCATTACTAGTAAAGTCTGTTGTTTAATCTTTTTAATATTTTCTTTTTTTATAAGGCTATACTTAGCAGTAATAGCTTTTACTATTACAGTAGTATTTTTATTCTCCTCTTTTTAGAAGTCTAGGTAATTTTAGTAGAAATGTTCTACTTTTCTATAGTTTAGACAGGCCTTATCCTCTAACTACTTTTATTATTCCTTAGTTAGAGGCAGCCTATTATGTTCTAAAACTTAGTTTTTTTTTTTTTAAAGAGGGGCTTTATATATGCTTTGCATAACTAAAGTCTATTAGTTTTTTATTATACTAAAGAGACTTTTTTTTCCTAGGAATAAACTCTAGTTTCTAAGAAGTTTTTTTTTACTTTTTTTCTCTTTTATACTTTCTATAGTAATTATTATAAGTTATTACTTATATAATAAAGCTTTTAAAAGTAGTTAGTTTATTATTATACATAAATTTGTTTTTTATTACATTACTTAGCCTATTATAGAACATGCAGCAGATGGCTTTTTAGTCTATCTATCTGTAGATAGCTAATTATTCTCTAAAGCGTGCTGCATAGTTCTAGGCTGTGCTATTACCCTGCTTAAAAGTGTTTAGTTTGTTAGCTATAATTTTTTATTTATTTATAGTTCTATAAATAGCTATTTAAGCATCTTTAAAGGCTTTAACACTGCTAAATACTTTCTCTGTTTTAGAAGTAAGTGTTATGCTATTAGCTTTAAAGTCTGTCTACTTATTTGCGTGTAGCTAGAACTAAATTATAAAAAGGCCTTCTAAGTGTAGTCTTATCTAAGATATTATTTCTATATTAGTCTAAAATGCTCCTTTATTATATTACATGTAAAGGTGGCATTTAGTAAAGAAAAAGTAGAGGTTCTTTAGCAATCCTTTAAAAAGCTTTAGAGGGGCTAGTCTTAAAGTCTTCTTAGCTGTAATGCTAGTTCTCTTAGTTAAGATATTCTAGAGTTTAGCTAGCTCTACTTGTAGTGCATGTATCTAGTGCGTAGAGCTAGTAGCTTGTTAAGAGTTTGCAAGTAATAAAAAGTTATTAAATTCTACTACTTTTTAGTAAAAGTTCTTAACTTCTTTTTAAAAGCTTATTAGTTTATTTATTTTATTACTAATTTACTAAAGTTTTTTTATGTTGTTCTAGATTATATTAATCTATTCTACTAGAATAGCTTTGCTTTAAGTAGGAACTTCTATAGATCCTAACAGGGCTGTGTAGGCTATGTTAGAATCTAAATTATATTAAAAAGTATCTATACTTTTTATAAAAGTAGTGTTTAATGTTATAATCTTTGCTTTATAGAAGCACTTAGGTCTATAATGTTCCTAGAGGGAAGGTAGGACAGGTAGTAGGGGCTAACAGCAGGGTGTACAGTCCTACGTGTAGGCTATTAGGCTACTAGAGGGGAGTAGAGTAACTAAATTATAGTTTACCTTTTATGCAGCAGTAAAAAGGCTAAGTTAAACAGTCCTGTTAGATAAAATTAAAAGTATATATAGTGTAAGATATATAAATAGTATTACAGCTCTTTAGAAAGCTAAATGCTACTTAGTCTATGTAGAGAATAAACTAAACATTAAACACACCTTCTAAAGGTTGTTTAATATAGAAACTATATACATGTACAGAGAGTGCTAAGGTGAGCAGGATAAGTTTATGTAAGTCTGCTAAAGAGAGCTCTATAAGCTCTCTTAAACTTGTTAGACTTGTAGCCTGTTCCCTTACTAGACAACGCACTCCTCTATTACTGCAGGCAGCGGTGCTGCTTCTGTGTCTTCTAACTAGTCCATAAGCAAGCCCTGCTCCAACCTAGTTAGACTGTGGAGCACTGCTAGTAGAGTTACGCTGGTCTAACTATAGACTGTAACAGTGTAGTAGTTAACCTAGTAGACCTAGGCTCTTTTATATCCCTAGAAGAACAGCTATTAGAGGTTATAAAAAGGGCTAATGTCTTTTACTATATTAAAAATAGTAAAAAGTAGTTTTAAGTAAGTAAATTTACTTTCTTTATAATAAAGATTTTTAGTTATAGTATAATATTAGGCATTTGTTAGGACAATAAATCGGCGTTTTCTCTTGGCGCGCATCGCGTAATTCCCTCACCACTTAGTTTTCCCGCCAAATCCGCGACTTTTGTGAATTTAACTATAACGCGTTAGTATCCACACCCACGCTTATAATTAACCCTAGGTAAGTTAAGGCTGCAGTTGCCTATATAAAAGGCCTATCCTAACAAATTTTTAGAGTTGTAGAAGCGCGATTCCAGCATGTATCGCCTATATAGTGTTTCTGCACGCCCACCTTGTTAAGCACCTCCTAGTACTCCTGTACCCCCCTAATTCACTTCCTATGGCCTCTCTACGCGTACCTAGATAAATATACACTAATTTATACAGCTAGAATAGACCCTAGAGGCTATAGCAGACTAAGAGGGTTATAGTATAACAGCTGTTTACAATGCTATTAGAAACCTAAAAAAGTACAGCTGTGTGCGCAAACTAGTACAGCGCGCCCTTAGTGCTAGGCCTAAGATCACTCCTAAAGACAGTAAGGCTCTATTTAATAAGCTAATTTAATTAGGCTAGATGTATTACAGTAAGATATAGCAGTAGTTAGAGGTAAAAAGAGGTGTGCAGATTAAGTTATTATTAACTATTAGCAAGTACTTAAAAGATAATAATTAGTTTTATTATACAATGCTGCCCTTCTACATTACTTAAAATAAGCAGCTTTAAGAGTTCTATTATAATAGTATAAGGCGCTTTGTAGCTAATAATTTAGTATTTCTAAATAAGTTAATATTTAATAAGAAAACAGGCTAGTGTTACTACGCATATGCCTTAGTTAGCTATAAAGCTTGTTACGCGCAGGATTTAAAGAGAGGGGACACGTAGGCAATCCTGCCTGCCTATACCTACTGTAGGTATCTCCCTTACACAGGCATTAAGGAAGGATACTACAGTTAAGAGGAGTTTATAGTTTAGATAAAAGAGTGTTTAATCTCTACACTTTAGGCAATATATAGCAGAAAACTTATAGTAATAATCTTTAATAATGTGTTAATTTATATAAATTATAAAATTACTAAGATTCTTAAGTAAGCTAGCTACATTATGCGCTACTTGCTGCCCTACTTGCCTAATTATAACTTAATAGAACTTACCTTTGCTGTTCTAAAAGCTTAGATTAGGAGGAATTATATGTACATACAGTCTTAATATTCTACTAGTAGATTTAGTAATTTTTTAAGGGCAGCGTTGCGCAAAAGCAGGTGTAATAAGTTTATAATAAAGCACTTTAAACACGCTACTAGAGGCCTCTATATTAAGCAGAAGGTGCTTAATTAGGCACGTTACAACCTGCGTAATAAAGTAAAGTTTAATTTAGATAATCTAGATAATAAGTAGTAAAAGGGCTATTATAAATCTCTATAGCAGCTAAATATACATATAATTAGGTATTACTGCAGGCACTTTAACTTAATAATGTAAGCACATATTATTAATATGTAGCCTACATAATATTATATTTATAACATCTACTACCTTACTTTTACACACTTTTGCCTATTAAAACAAGCTTATCTGCTGCGCGTACAACTAGCTTATACTTACAAAGATCTTTATAGAAATGTTAAATAATCTTATCTTTAAGCTTAAACTTGCTAACAGTAACTGTGTATAGATTACCTTTAACATTTACTATTTTACATAGATTTTTTATAGTCTACTTCTTTATAATTACTACTTTACCTGCTGCAGTGTAGTTATTTATATCTTTCTCTAGTTGCTAGGTAATTAGTTATACAAAAAACTACTTTACTGTTAACTTTATATCCTTCTTTTTCTTTTTTATTACTAAACTTAACAACATAATAGGCAGCTTCCTTACGCGCTAAGTAGTTAAAGTAGAGGCGCTAGTAGGCTGTTTTAAAGGCTAGGCAAATGCGCTAAGAAATAGAGCTTATAGATAAAGCTGTTGCTAAATAGGTAGGTACAGCAGCTTTTTAAAAGTAAAAAGATAACTAACGCTAGTAGGCATTATATAAAGAGTTTGCTGCTTACAGCGCTACTTATAATTAAGCTTATGCTGCTCTGCGCGTTTTATATGCTCTTTAGCTTCCTTTTTTATTTTTATTATACACTTATGTAGTTAACACTTTTCTATCTTTTTTATTATCTTACTTATAGACTTGCTTTTAAATAATAATAATAATAATTCTTACTTTTTTTTTTTACTTTAATAATTATGTAGATTAACACAGAGCTTATTACTTATACTATGCAAATACTTTTTTAACTAAGTAGGCAAATATTTAACAGCAACGCTGTTAAGACCTTTAAAAATTTTATTTGCCTATGTCTCTAAATTATAGGGCTTAATAATATAGTAATAATGCGTTAATAAATCTACTTAGCACTAGTAACTATAGTTATTACATAATGCCTCTATGCAAACCTAGCGCTTATAGATTAAATTAATGTAGTTTGTAGTAGTATATATTATGTTAGTGCGCTTATAATTACACACCTTATTAAGCAGCTACTATATACATCTTAGATTACTTAGTGTATTAGAGACATTAGATAAAGGCTTGTTAGTAGATTTATAAAAAAAGGCTTTTTATAAAGGCTTATAGGTAAGCTACACCTCTACCTTTATAAGCACTTAAGTAGCTTTAAGATAACTTTTAAACAGTCTACTTATTTAATTAAGCACTACTGCGCCTAAGGCGTCACTAAAATTGTTAATTATGTTAGCCTGCTAGGTTACAGTGTTAGCGTTTATTTTAAAGTTAATTATACAGCTAACTTAGTAATATAGCTGCTCCTTAATTATTAACATAGGCTTTAAAATTATAGCTATAAATCTATCCTTTATAAAGAATAGCATAAATAAGCAGCTATTTAGGGCTTTTTTATCTTCTACAACCTTTAAGCTATTAACTTATAAAGTGTACTGCATCTCTATATTAAACTATAGCTTTGTTTTAGGCTTTATGTTAACTTTAACCTAAAGCAGCAGTAGCAGTAATAAGGGGACCTAGATAGGAGATAGCTGCTTAAGAATTATAGGTATAGGCGCAGGAGCAGGCGCAACAACTCTTAGAACCTTAAGCTTTAGAGCAGTCTTAGGCTTAGGCAGTGCTAGAGGCTAGTAAGCAACTAGTTGCTATTATAATTATACATACTTACAACATGCTACTCCTCTTTTTTTACTCTCTTATACAGCTAACTTTAGAGCCCTAATAGTTTTTAAACGTGTTAAGCTAGCAGGCAGCGCTACTAGCAGATTTAGTCCTATACTTGCAGTTCTACAACTCTAAAAAATTATTAGGATAGGCCTTTTATATAGGCAACTGTAGCTTTAACTTACCTAGGGTTAATTACAAGCGTGGGTGTAGATACTAACGCGTTATAGTTAAATTTACAAAAGTTGCAGATTTAGGTGGGAAAACCAAGTAGTGAGGGAATTACGCGATGCGCGCCAAGAGAAAACGCCAATTTATTGTCCTAACAAATGCTTTAGCTAGAAAAATAGAATCTAACTTTTAACTTTATGCGTAAGATAGTTTATTTCTAAGAATACTACTAACCTTATAAAAAAATTAGTTTAGACACCTTAAAGGCATTTATAAAAGTACTAATAGACTTTAATAATAACATGTTTATAATAGTAATTACTTATATATCTTAACTAACCTTAGAGGAGCCTAGGCTGCTGTTAGCATACTTTAAGAAGTTTTAAAAAGCATTTTTAGAATATAACACCTTTTTTTTATCTAACTATAGCCTATATAAGCTTGCTATTAACTTAAATAAGAGAAAAAAACTTTTATATAGCCTCTTTTATAGTTTCTCTGCTACTAAGGTAGAAGTTCTATAAAAGTATATCTAGACAAACCTAAAATAAAGATAAATACACTGCTTAACATTAAAGGCAGGGGCCTCTATTTTATTTATAAAAAAGAAGGATAGAACACTCTAACTTTATGTAAACTACTAAGGCCTTAACACTATTATAGTAAAGAACTAACACTTTTTTTATTAATTAGGGAATTTCTAGATTAATTAAGCTGCGCTAAAATCTACTTTAAACTAGACTTATATAACGCCTACTACTACATTTAAATTAAGAAAAAGAATAAGTAGAAGACTACTTTCTAGACCTGCTATAGCTATTTTAAATACACTATAATGCTCTTTAGACTTATAAACACTTTAGTAGTCTTTTAAAGTTACATTAACTTTACGCTGTTAGACCTTTTTAATATATATTACATTATTTACTTAAATAATATACTTATTTACTTTTAAAATAAAGTTAAGCATAAGAAGCATATTTACTTAGTCTTATTTAGGCTTCTTTAATATAAGCTATATACTAAGCTCTTAAAATGCAAATTTTATATAGATAAAGTAAAGTACCTAGGCTTTATTATTACTCTAGAAGAGGTCTAGATAAAGAAGGACTAAGTTAAAGCTATCTAAAGGTAGCTAATTCTTAGAACTATAAAGAAGATTTAGATCTTTTTAAGGTTTACTAACTACTACTAACACTTTATAAAAAGATTTGTATAAATTACTACTTTCTTACACTAGCTTACTTAATAACTTTAAGGTTTAGCTAAAAAAGGCTATTAGTAATGTAAGAAAAAGTCTATCCCTCTAGCACTAAGTCTCTAAGTAGTGTCTACCTTTAATAAACTAAAAGGTAGATTTACTAAAGGACTACTACTAGTACATTTTAATTTTAACCTACACTACTAAGTTAAAACTAATGCCTTAAGATATATAATCTTAGAATTCTAAGCTAGCCTAGGCTAGATAAAGTAGAAAAGAACTAGTAGCACTTTATAGCCTTTTTCTTACGCAAAATAATAGCAGCAGAATGTAACTACAACACCTATAATAGTAAGCTACTTACTATAGTAAAGAGCTTTAAACACTAGCGCTACTATCTAAAAAGGGCTACCTATATAATAGAACTTCTAACAGACTATGCTAACCTTTAAAGGTTTATAACTACTAAGACCTTAACTAGAAAGTAGGCTTAGTAAGTAAAGTAAGTAGCTACTTTTAACTTTTAAATTTATTATTAACTAAGTAAGACTAACCCTACTAATAGGCCCTTAAGAAGGCCTAATTATAAAAAGAGTAAAAAAAGTAATAATAAGAACAGCCTAGGATTATAAAAGTAGGCACTTTATAATCTGCAGCATAAACTAAAGCTAGATAGGGCAAGATTACTCTAGAAGAGCCTAGAATAGCTAAGAATAGTAGCTATTACCTAAGCAACTAGAATAGAAGCCTTAGGTACTGCTAGAATAGCAGATAAAACTTAAAGCCTAAAGAGCTCTTTAATAAGAGTAATTATAAAAGGGCTTAGAAAAGATCTGCACGCTAAAGGCGTAAAAAAAGCCTAAAAAAATGTAAAAGACTAACTAGACTAAGTAGGTAGGTAGTTAAAAAGAAAAAAGAGACTTTTTACTTATAAAAAGAAGACTTATATACTTAGAAAAGTAAAAATCTAAGCCCTCTAGGCTTACTATAACTATTTTTTAGTAGGCTATTTTAAATTTAGCAAAACTTTTTATTAGGTATAAAGGGACTTTTATTAGCTAGGTATGTAGTAATATACTAAAGACTACCTTAGCATATGCTAGGCCTGCTAACGCGTGAAATCCCCTTAATATGCCCTGTATAGAGAACTCTAGCCTCTTTTAGTCCCCTCTAGGATCTAGGAGGATATCTCTATAAATTTTATTATAGAGCTACTACCTAGCTAGTTAAATAAAAGAAGCTATAATAGTATCTTAGTTATAGTTAATTATTTCTTTAAAATAGCCTACTATATTTTTAGTAAGGGCACTTTAAAAGCAGTAGCCTTAGCTAAGACCTTTAAGCAGAAAATTTTAAAACTTTATAGCCCTTTTTTTATTATTATAATAGACTAGGGAGCTTTATTTACATTTACTTATTAAAAAATATTTATAGCCTACTTAAAAATAAAAAGACTTTTTTTTACTACTTTTTACTTATAAACTAACAGCTAAAGTAAGCGCTAAAACTAAATATTAAAGTAGTATCTTTAAATATACTGCAACTATAAGTAGGATAACTAGGTAGAGATTTTTTCTAACATAAAATATGCCTATAACAACACTGTTTATAGCTTTATAAAGATATTACTATTCTAGGCTGTCTACAGGAAGAATCTACTGTCTATAGACGTGCTAAAATAAGTAAAAAAGGCTAGTATTTTTTTATAAGCACTTTAAGACAGTAATAAACTAGCTTAAACTAAGTAAAAGCTAGCTAAACACTTTAAAATAGCATAAAAGTACTAAAAGTAATAGCATAATAAAACACATAAACATAAAATATACTTAACGTACTTTACAGGCAAGTTGCTCACACACCTAAGTCGCTTACTTTTGCTAAGACTCTACTAAACTACCCTTTCTACACTAATGCATTCCCCATAACACTACTTAGACGCGCTAAAAGAACGTTAGATACAGCTTACGCTCTAAGCTTTTAAATAAAACATAAAACTCTTAAAAAAATGTGCTGTAGCTATGTGTAAAGTTTTATAAAAAATAATAAATAACTATAGCACTAGACAACCTTTATAAGCTAATTTTACAGCTAAATTACAAAGGCTAGGTAATAAAAAGAAGTAGGTGATTGTTAAGACTATACTTACGCTATATACATAAGGAATTTCCCCTTAGATAGCATTTATAGCTAATATAGCTAATTCTTTGCGCGCTAACGTACTTTATAGGCGAGTTACTCACACACCTAAGTCACTTACTTTTGCTAAGACCCCACTAAACTACCCTTCCTACACTAATGCATTCCCTACAACACTACTTAGACGCGCTAAAAGAACATTAGATACAGCTTACGCTCTAAGCTTTTAAATAAGACATAAAACTCTTAAAGAAATGTGCTATAGCTATGTGTAGAGTTTTATAAAAGATAATAAATAACTATAGCACTAGACAACCTTTATAAGCTAATTCTATAGCTAAATTATAGAGGCTAGGTAATAAAAAGAAGCAGGTGATTGTTAAGACTATACTTAAGCTATATGCGCAAGGAATTTCCCCTTAGATAGCATTTATAGCTAATATAGCTAATTCTTTGCGCGCTAAGCGTAATCTAGGCTATGTTTACATAAACTAGCCTAGTACGTTTATAAAGTGTTATTTAAAGCTTAAAGTAAAGTTTTAAGCGCAAGTATAGTTAAGAGATATCTAGCTAATTATAAACCCTATCTTGCTAAAGTTATACATGTTATTATTCTAGATGCTATACTTAGCTTTAATATTCTCTATAAGGCTAAACCTGCCCTAAATTACCCTAGGACTCTTATAGAGGGCTTTCTTATAGTTGTACTTATGCTTAAATGTTACTTTAAGCTTTAAATAACGCTTTACAAACATACTAGGCTAGTTTATGTAAACATAGCCTAGATTACGCTTAGCGCGTAAAGAATTAGCTATATTAGCTATAAATACTATCTAAGGGGAAATTCCTTGCGCATATAGCTTAAGTATAGTCTTAACAATTACCTGCTTTTTTTTATTGCCTAGCCTTTATAATTTAGCTATAGAATTAGCTTGTAAAGGTTATCTAGTGCTATAGTTATTTATTATTTTTTATAAAACTTTACACATAGCTATAGCACATTTCTTTAAGAGTTTTATGTCTTATTTAAAAGCTTAGAGCGTAAGCTGTATCTAACGTTCTTTTAGCGCGTCTAAGTAGTGTTGTAGGGAATGCATTAGTGTAGGAAGGGTGGTTTAGTAGGGTCTTAGCAAAAGTAAGCGACTTAGGTGTGTGAGCAACTCGCCTATGAAGTACGTTATATAAGACTTAATTTTACTACTTAGACTTACTAGCTAGCTTCTAGATTTACTTAGTATTCTACATTAGCCTTCTTAAGCTAGCACTTTTAAGTTACTTATTACCTTATAAACAACTCTTAGCTAAAGTAGTAATACTCTAAGCAGGAACAGATATATAGAACATAGACTACATTATAGACTAAGAGCTGCATAAGAGAATATAGCTATACAGAGTACACTAAAAAAGGTTTAGAAAGGAAGATAACTAACTACTCCTAGCAAAAGACATATCTAAAAGGGCTATAAATAAATTTTAAAGATAAGTAGAACTACTAGTATAAAAGAAAATAAAAAGAAAGAAAAAAAAGCTAAATTAAGCTAAAAGAGACTAGACTAAAAAAAATAAACTTAGACTAAATAACTCTATAAAAGCTTAAAACATTTAAAAAGAAAACAACTTTTAAGCACTATAAACTTTAGAAACTTAGCTTATTTTTTACTATTTTTGTTTTTAAATACTACTAGGTTAGTCTAGATTACCTTTAGCCTAGCCTAAATACCTTTAAAAAGGGGAACAAATGCACTATAAAGCCTAAACTTTACTAAAAAAACTTAAAAAAAAAAGTAAACTACTAAAGAAAATATAAAAAAGGTATAAAGTGCTATAACTATTTTTAAAAAAGCTACTGCAATGCAAAAATAGACTAAACTATTCTAAAAAAAAAATAGTAGGTAGAAACTTAGAAAAGGTAAAACCTATCCTAGAGGGCCTAGACAGGCCTAGACACCCCTAGATCTGCTAGACTAATATAAAAAAAAAATACTAAAAAAGCTAACGTACCTAACAGGTTGGCCGGCCACACAGGTTGGCCGGCCACTTTTGCTAAGCCTCTACTAAACTCTACCTATCTACATAATGCCTTAACAACAACACTAGATTAAATTTTCTAAAAAACGTTAGATACAGCTTACTCTTTAGGCTTTTAAATAAAACTTAAAACTTTTCTTACAACACGCTGCAGCTATCTATAATGTCTTTTACACAACACTAAGTAATTAACACGCTAGACAGCCTTTACAAGCAGAATGCTAGCCTAAATTAAGGAATCTAACTAAGCTTAAAAAGAAGGTAGTTATTAAGTACATACTTAAGCTTATTACACACAGATTTCCCCCTAGGCTTGCAGCTGTAGCTAATATAGCTAATTTCTTGCCTACAGAGCGTAATCTAGGCTAGGTTAGCTTAAACTAGACTAGTATATAGGTTAAGCACTGCCTTAAGTTTATAATAAAGTTTAATTATAAGTATAATTATAAGAGAGCACTTTATAAGGATCTAGAGGTTATCTAGGGCTAGTTTTGCCTAGTAGCTAATATAAAAGCTAAGTACAGTATTTAGAATAAAAACAGGTATAACTTTAACAAGTTAGGCTTTATAATAGGCTAGATATTAACTAGAGTAGTTATTACAGCTTTAGAGAGATAAGGACAGCTAAAGGTAATATAGTAAGGTAATAGAAAGTAAATAATAGTTATCTAAAGCATTAATATAACAAAGTAGGCTATAAAATTATAAAGCTTTAAGCAGTAAATAAGGCTGCTACATAACATAGATTGCATAAAAAGAAGCAGATTTAAGTAAAAAAGACCTTAATAGTTAAGGATAGGGCTTGTCTAACTGCTTTAAAGGAGTTTAGAGCGCGTAGTAATAGGAAGAAGCTAAAGACACAGGTGCGCGCTAAAAAAGGTAAGCTAAGTTAAAGGTAATATAGGCAGTGTAATTAAACTAGGCATAACTTGCATACATATAAGTAAGTAGTAGAAGTAGACTCTAAATAATATCTTATGTTATATTACTTTATATAGGGCTAAAGTGGGCTGTTTTGCGAGAGAATAGGGTAGTTTTAGTGAGGGCTTAGCAAAAGTGGCCGGCTAACCTGTGTGGCCGGCCAACCTGTTAGGTACGTTAAAGATAAAAGTAAATAATTTACTTTATCTTTAGAAAATGTTTTACTTAGAGTTAAAAGTGTTAAAATTATAAGTAAAGTTAGTTTTTTATATGCTTTACTTACTTTTATAAAAATTTTTAGTAAAAAAAAAAACCTAAGCCTAGAAAACACTAAAATTAGTAGTAAAAGGCTAAGTACTCTAGATAGAGTTAGACTGCTCTAAAAGAGCCTAGATAGGTACAAGTTAGGGAACATATAGTGTAGACGCGCTTAAAGACTAGAGAAAAAAGTCTTAAGCTATTATTATTACTTATTCTCTTTTTACACTTTACTAATGCCTTTTTTTTTGCTTTACTAAGACTAATAATACTTAAGTCCTTAAACACTTTCTTGCTAACATAAAAAGAGGTTAGAGTGTTACTAGCTATCTTACTATAAACAAGCTTAGCAAGAATTAGTCTAAAAACCCCTAAAAAGCCCTAAAGACCTTTAAAGAAACTTAGAAAAGTTTAAAAAGTAGCTAGAAATTATAAACTTATTAAAATAAATAATAACTTTATTAACTTTTTTATAAAAACTTTTAATAACATTTAGTAGGTACTTTTAAGTGTTACTAAAGTTAATTTAGGTCTTAAGCTAAAAAAAAACTACTAAAGATAGTGCTTATAATAGTTATAATTACTAAGTAATAGTCCTTTAAGCACTATAACTTAAAAATTAGTAAAAAGAACTAAGAAGCACCTTAAAGACCCTTAGACAGCTATAAACAGCCCTAAGATAACCTACTTAATAGTAGTCTCTACTACTTTTATAGTAGCTATTACACTTTAAAAGGTTATTAGTGCGCTTAGGCTTTAATAAGCTTTAATAAATGTAAGTATTATAAGTCTAAATATTATAATTCTTCTTAATAAGAAAACAGCATAGTAAAATTACACCTAGCTTATGCGCTATAATCCTGCCTATAATTTTATTAAAGTAAGTTAAGTAAAGATTAATAATAGCTAAAGCTTTATTTATAGCTAAGGTAATCTTATCTAACTGCTTACTAGCTAGAAAAGACATTATTAGTAGTAAAATATATAAGACAGGGCTTAGAGGGCCTAAAGGGGGCCTAGATTAGGATAGACAGGATAAGAGGCCTTAAAAATAGGACAGGGGATAGCTAGTAGAGGTGGCTAGCTAAGGAAGAGTCTAAAGGCAGTTAGAATAGGGACTCTCTAGGACAGACAGAGCTTTATATGGGGTCCTCTGGCCTAGGGGGGCCCTAGAACACCCTAGGAACCCCTAGAAAGGCCTAGGGGCTCCTGCAGAAAATCTCTCTAAAATATGTACTAAAAGCGCGGAGTAGAGTGTAGGTGTAATAGAGGATTTAGCTTAGCAGAAACTATTTAACTTCTTAGATTAAATTTAGAGTGACATAAAATTACATAACTTTTAAACCTTAAAAAAGGGCTTAGATTTAAGCGCAGGGTTGCGCCTTAGAAAGAGATAAGGCTTTATAATAATTAGCTATCTAGGTGTTTCCTAGGCTGTTATAGACTAGCCTAGACTACACTAGGCAGTCCTAGACAACTCCTAAACTGTGCTGTTAACCCCGCACTTCCTAGACAATGCCTACCTCGCCTAAAAAGCCGGGCATCCTAGACAGGTAATACTTTGAACTGGACCTACAGCATACTAGATCTGTCGCTACCAGCGCTGCCGTGCCTGGCTCTCTAGAGAAGTATATAGCCAGTCGTAGAAGCCCTCTTTAGATAGCAGAGGATCGCCTTAGAAATTGGGCGGGTACTAATTGTACTCCTATGTCACAGTCACGCCCTTGTTGGTCAATACACCTCTTGATTGCGAAGTGTATACCCTGTTTTTTACAGTAATAAGCACTTTAGCATTGTTAGATTAAAGCACTATTTCTGGGCTTCCTGAGATGAATAATGGGTTTGGATATGATGTATGAGATGATGATTGATTGTGTTGATTTATCGATCCTTTTTCTGCTCTACTTGTGTTGCTCGGCTTTTTGTTTTGCCGATCCGAGTCCCTCGCGCACTTGCCCTATGCGCGACCAGCTGCAACATGCTGCAAAATGCTGTAAAATGCTGCAACATGCTGCAAAATGCTGCAATTTGCTGCAACATGCTGCAATTTGCAGCAACATACTGTTCGAGCTTATTGCTCGTACTATGTAGCAGCTTTCGTCAAGCGTTCCTCCTGTCTTGACAGTAGGTGCGCATATCTGACAAGTATATACTAATTATTATTTATTAAAGTACTTTATAATAATAAAGGTACTTAATGCTTACTAGGTTTATTAGGCTAAAAAGTTAGCTTAGTATTACTTCTAAATTAAGTACACTCTTAGTAAAAACAACACTAGAGCAGATATTCTTAGCTGTTATAAATAAGATGTAGAAAATTTAAAAGCAGCTTAAACTAATAATAAGTTAAAAGTTTTACTAAAGCTGCACTAACTTTACCTTTAAATTAACTCTAAACTAGCTTAGTACTATATTACTTAAATAATAACTTAAGCAGCTACTTTAAATATTATAAAAAAACTAAACTAGGTTATATTTTTAAATTTTTTAAAATTAATTAATATATTACTTTAAAAAAAATTAAGCTTTTTTTATATAAAAATAAAAACTTTTACTCTACTATTATTAGATTAGAAATAGACTACTCTTCTATGCTAACTGCTTATGTGTGCTAGTAAACTTATTACTATGTACTTAACTTATTTAAGAAGTCTATAACTAAGTATTCTTAGCACACTTAAGTGCTACTAAAACTTATTAGTTACTATTCTAAAAGTACTACTAAAAAAGTATAAAGGCTACTTATAAATAATACATACAGAATTACCTTTTTTATTATAAGGCTTATTTAAAATAGACTTAAACTTTAAAGTTTATTTACTTTTTACTAATCCCTACTTAACTAATGCAGCACTTATGCATTAACTTTAAGAAGTTTTCTAAAAATAAGTTTAGATATAATTAGATTATAGTTATAATTAATTACTTATTTAAATAAGCTATTTTTATCCCCTACTATAAAATAATTAATGCCTAGAGAATAGCTGCCTTATTTATTTAAAAGGTGTACTATTTTAGCTACACACTTAAAACTATTATTTTTACTTAAAGACTTTAGTTTATATCTAGTTTCTAGTCTAAATTTTATTAAATTTTAAGAATAAAAGTTAAGCTTTTTACTACTTATTATAAAAAAATAAATAGCTAAACTAAGATTATAAATAAGTATATTAATTAAAGACTAAGGCCTTTTATATTTTTTTACTAAAATAACTAGAGTTTTTTACTACTCTTAATTAATTAGGTTTAGATAACTTTACATTATATAACTATTAAAATGTCTTTATATTAGGTTTTATATAGCTTTAAACTATGTTAAAGCTAGAACTTAAAACATTTTATAGAACCTATTACAGCTATAGACAAGTTAAATTATAAGAATACCTTAGCATTAGCAACTTACATGCACGCAGCCTAGAAGTTAGCTAAGACCTATATTAAAAAGGCCTAAAATTAGATGTAAACTATAGTTAACTACTACTACTAGCTAGTTAACTAAAAGGTTAGTAACATAGTCTACCTAAACACTAAAAACTTAGCTGTTTAAAGACTTAGCTAAAAACTATCTAAGTAATAAAAAAGCCTTTTTAAAGTACTTAAATAAGTTAGAAACTTATAACGTACCTAACAGGTTGGCCGGCCACTTTTGCCAAGCCCCTACTAAAACCACCCTATTCTGGCGCAAAACAGCCTACTTTAGCCCTATATAGAGCAATATAACACAAGATATTATTTAGAGTCTACTTCTACTACTTTCTTACACATATGTAAGTTATGCCTAGTCTAATTACACTGCCTACATTACCTTTAACTTAGCTTACTTTCTTTAGCGCGCACTTGCGTCTTTAGCTTCTTTCTATTACTACGCGCTCTAAACTCCTTTAGAGCAGTTAGATAAGCCCTATTCTTAACTATTAAGGTCTTTTTTGCCTAAATCTACTTTCTTTTATGCAATTTATGTTATGTGGCAGCCTTATTTACTGCTTAAAGCTCTATAATTTTCTTTTATGCTAACACTAGCTTATGCGCAATAATTGCTGCCCTCTTTAAAACTTTTTTAAAAGCCTTTACTATAGACATTAGTAAGCTATCTATATACTTCTAAATTTTTACCTTTATAAGCATTAATTATAACCTAAATTTAAAGGTATTACTGAAAATTTACAACTGCTAGGGCTTATTATTAATAAGTAGTAGTAGTAATAAAGTACACAACTAGACATTAAGAGCTATTTTAACTTATTTTAAGTTAAATAGGACTAAATTAGCGCTTTAAAACCCTTTTTAGATATTACTAGAAGTAATTACTACATTATAAGCGCGTATAAAGCATAGTAGGAACTTAAGTTTTATAATGTAGGTAATTTAGTTATATATAAGATCTTTAGCTTAGCGCTTATACACCTTTTTTAAAGAGGCAAAACAACCTACATTAAAAGGCTATAAAAAGTGTAATAAGTGTAGAAGCATGTAGATAGTAATAATCTTATTTTTTTATAGTACTACTAGAAATTAAGTAAGTTATAGCTTTTATAGCTATTAATAATAAAAAGCTAATAAGCGCTTATAACTCTTTTTTTTTATATGCTTATTAAAGTGCTTTAACTACTGTAGCCTAAGCTTATTTATTATCTAGCTGTTTTTAAAGACTGTAATAACCTAGTTCTAAGGCAGATTCTTTTTTTTATACTAGGCAAAAAGGTAATAGCAGCCCTTAAAAATAATAAAAAGTAAAATAGCCTACTTTATTATATTAATGCTCTAGATAACTATTATCTACTTTTTATTACTTTACTATATTACCTTTAGCTATCTTTATTTCTCTAAAGCTGTAATAACTACTCTAGTTAATATTTAGCTTATTATAAAGCCTAACTTATTAAAGTTATACATGTCTTTATTTTAAATACTATACTTAGCTTTTATGTTAGCTACTAGGCAAAACTAGCCTTAAATAACCTTTAAATCTTTATAAAGCACTCTTTTATAATTATACTTATAATTAAACTTTATTATAAACTTAGGGCAGTGCTTAACCTATATACTAGGCTAGTTTAAGCTAACCTAGCCTAGATTGCGCTCTGCGCGTAAGAAATTAGCTATATTAGCTATAGCTGTAAGCTTAAAAGGAAATCTGCGTGTAATAAGCTTAAGTATGTACTTAATAACTACTTTTTTTTAAGCTTAGTTAGATTTCTTAATTTAGGCTAGCATTCTGCTTCTAAAGGCTGTCTAGCTCGTTAATTACTTAGTGTTATGTAAAAGACATTATAAATAGCTGCAGCGTGTTATAAAAAAAGTTTTAAGTTTTATTTAAAAGCTTAAAGAGTAAGCTATATCTAATGTTTTTTAGAAGATTTAATCTAGTGTTGTTGTTAAGGCATTATGTAGATAGGTAGAGTGTGGTGGGGGCTTGGCAAAATTGGCCGGCCAACCCGTTAGGTACGTTACTACTTAAAGCTACTTTTAAAGTTAAAAATATTTAACATCTTTACTTTAAATATACTTTATAAAGACCCCTAAAATCTACTTTTAAGACAAAAACCTCTAAAACCTTTTAAAATTACTATTAAAAAAGTAAAAAAGTAAAAAGTAAAGGAAATACTTACTAGTAAACTTTACTAGAAAATGCTTAAGTACTAAGTAAAGTAGATAAGACATAACTCTAATTTAGTCTAGTATAAAGCTTTAAATTTTATAGGTTCTCTCTATAAACTAAAAGCTTTTTATAATAAGCATTTAAGTTAGCTAAGACTTTTAAAAGCTTTATAAAAGTAGATTAAGGCTTTTAAAGCTAGTATAAAAAGTATAGATTACTTAGTAGATAATAAAGTATAAAAGTAAAAAGTTAGATTATATTATTATAAGATATTATTACAACTTTACAGACATGTTACTTAAGAGGTTTAATAGTAAGCTGTTAGACACCTCTAAACACTTCTTCTTCTTCTCTATACTTCTTCCTCTTCTCCCTCTTCTCTAGACTACCTTTAAACCCCTTTTACTTTATCCTTAGCTGCCTAAAAGCGCTGTAATATCTGCTTAAAGGTTAGACACTAAAGCCTCTAAAGCTAAAACTAGTTAGAGTAGCTTAGTATTCTAGTAGAATAAAGCCGCCTAAACACTAGCTATAGAAAGCCTAGCTTTCTAACTTTTTATAACTTATACTACCTACACTAAGTTCTAAGTAGACTTTAAAATAGCTTTAAAAGCTTTTTTATTTATTTTTCTTACTTCCCACATTTTAGGCTGCTGCTTATAGCTTAAGATAGCTTTAAAAGACTAAAAATTTCTCTTTATAATAAAAAAGAACTTATAATTACGTTAGTAACCTATACTTTAGTAGTATTAAACTATATTTATATAAAATTACATTTTTATTATATAAAGTGTAATATTTACATTTCTTTAATTTTAAAGACTAATAAAAAAAACTTAACTTACTAGCTGTAAGTAAAGGTATAAGCAGCTTAAAAGTAGATAACTTAAAAGGCCTTTAAAAAGGCTCTAAAAGAGAAGTAAAGCAGTATAGTAATTTTCTTTAATACTATAATTAGTTAGTAGACTAAGCTATAAAATGTTAGGTGTATAATAATACTTATAAAGTAAAAATTTAGATAATAGCTAAAAAAAAACTAATAACATTAACTAGACTATATAAGTAAGGTAAGTAAACACTTATTATTATAAATAATAAATTTACTATATTAATAATAACTATACTACTAGTTACTACTAAATAAAAACATTATAACAAAAGCATTATATTAGTATTAGGTTTAGTCTATTTCTTAGTAACAAAAATTTTAGTTAAGATAGTTATACTTATTATATTTTATCTAAATTAGTTTTAAAGTAGTTTTAAATATTTTCTAAACACTATAAATAAAGACTATTAGTTTATAAAAAAAGGAGTAGTGTAATAACTTTTATAAGTTATTTTATCTTAGGTTGTTTAGAACCTATCTAAAGGGTCCCTATATTAGCTCTAACTATAACTTAATCTTGTCTTTTATAGTTACCTCTATTTCTTTATGTATTTAGTTGCACCTTGCTCTTGTAGCTAGCTTAGTAGTTTTCTAATATCTTTTGTACAAGGCCTATAGGTGTTAATAGCATTCCTAGGTTCTAAGTCCCCACGCACTCCCATATGCCTCTGAGTGGATTCCTACCGCATTTAGACCTATTGTCTTGCCTGTGCCGTTACATGCAGCGCCTTTAGAATAGCTTACTTACTTTAGCTTATACCTACTTCTTTACCTTCTTTTTATTACTACGCGCTCTAAATTTCTTTAAACCTATTAAGTATAAGCTTTTTTAAATTATTAAAGTTTTTTTTAACGTACTTTACAGGCAAGTTGCTCACACACCTAAGTTGCTTACTTTTACTAAGACCCTACTAAACTACCCTTTCTACACTAATGCATTCTCTACAACACTACTTAAACGCGCTAAAAGAATGTTAGATATAGCTTACACTTTAAGCTTTTAAATAAGACATAAAACTTTTAAAGAAACATGCTGCAGCTATGTGTAAGGTCTTATAAAAAAACAATAAATAACTATAGCACTAGATAACCTTTATAAGCTAATTCTACAGCTAAATTATAAAGGCTAGGTAATAAAAAGGAGCAGGTAATTATTAAGACTATACTTAAGCTATATGCGCAAGGAATTTCCTCTTAAATAGCATTTATAGCTAATATAGCTAATTCTTTGCGCGCTAAGCATAATCTAGGCTATATTTACATAAACTAGTCTAGTACATTTATAAAGTGTTATTTAGAGCTTAAAGTAACATTTAAACGTAAGTATAACTATAAAGAAGCTTTTTATAAGAGTTCTAGGGTAATTTAGAGCAGGTTTAGCCTTGTAAAGAATATTAAAGCTAAGTATAGCATCTAGAATAATAACACATAACTTTAGTAAAATAAAGTTTATAATTAGCTAAATATCTTTTAACTATACTTACGCTTAAAACTTTACTTTAAGCTCTAAATAACACTTTATAAATGTACTAGGCTAGTTTATGTAAATATAGCCTAGATTACGCTTAGCGCGCAAAGAATTAGCTATATTAGCTATAAATGCTATCTAAAGAGAAATTCCTTATGTATATAGCTTAAGTATAGTCTTAATAATTACCTGCTTCTTTTTATTACCTAACCTTTCTAATTTAGCTGTAAAATTAGCTTATAAAGGTTATCTAGTGCTGTAGTTATTTATTATTTTTTATAAAACTCTACACATAGCTGCAGCACATTTTTTTAAGAGTTTTCTGTCTTGTTTAAAAGCTTAAAGCGTAAGCTATATCTAATGTTCTTTTAGCGCGTCTAAGTAGTGTTGTAGAGAATGCATTAATGTAGAAAGGGTAGTTTAGTAGGGTCTTATAAGGACAGAGCTCTGTACCACTACGCTAATACAACTAAAAAGGTGCGAATAATTAACTAACGTTAATTATTGCGTACAGAATAGTATATATACCTGTTGCACGTAAGCACTATCTTAGCCTTACATTATCCCCCTTCTTAGCAGACGCATGTCCCAGGCGTTAAATGACCTACCCGCAGCTCAGAGGCGCCTATGCGCATGTCTTAGTTACTGGCCAGAGGCTGACCACCTGCGGCCTAGAGGCGCGGGATAAACACAACGCAACGCTTAGTGGCCTACGCTAGCTAAGCTATATACACTAGACCTCCTAGCAGCAACAACGTGGCGCTAGAAGAGGCTGCCTCACGTTTTAGTCTAAAAACTAGCTAAGCTGTCTAAGGTGTAGGTTAAACGCACAACTGTCCTTGTTGTTAGTTAATTATTATGTAAGAACAAAGCTTTATACTACTACGCTAATACAACTAAAAAGGTGTAAATAATTAACTAACGTTAATTATTGTGTACAGAATAGTATATATACCTGTCGCACGTAAGCACTATCTCGGCCTTACAGGTCTTAGCAAAAGTAAGCAACTTAGGTGTGTAAGCAACTTAGGTGTGTAAGCAACTTGCCTGTAAAGTACGTTACTTTAATTTACTTTTTTTATATAATTTATATTATATAGTAGCTTTATTAGCTACTTAAAACTTAGTAGTTTTTTATTATACTAATACTAGCTTATATATAATTATTACTACCTTTTTTAAAACTTTTTTAAACACTTTAACTATAAAAGTTAGTAAACTATTTATATACTTTTAAATTTTTATTTTTATAAGTATTAATTATAACTTAAGTTTTAAAGTATTACTTAGAGTTTATAACTACTAGAGCTTATTATATATAAGTAGTAGTAGTAATAAAGTGCACAACTTTATATTAAGGCCTATTATAACTTATTATAAGTTAAAAGAAACTAATTTAGCACTTTAAAACTTTTTTAAATATTACTAAAAGTAATTATAGCATTATAAGCTACTTTAAAGCATAGTAAAAACTTTATTTTTATAATATAAGTAATTTAGTTATATATAAAGTTTTTAGCTTAGTACTTATATACTTTTTTTAAAAGAGTAAAATAACCTACATTAAGTAGCAATAAAAAGTGTAATAAGTAAAAAAGTATATAAATAGTAATAATTTTATTATTTTTATAGTATTACTAAAAATAAAGTAAGTTATAGCTTTAATAGCTATTAATAACTAGTAAATAGTAGCTACTAATAGTACACCTTTTTATATACACATTAAAGTGCTTTAACTAGTCTAGACTAAGCTAATTAGTAGTCTAGCTACACTTAAAGACTATAATAACTTAATTTTAAAGTAGATTTTTTTTATACTAGTTTAAAAAGTAATTACTACTTTAAAAAATAATAAAAAGTAAAATAGTCTACTTTTTAGCATTACTGCTTTCAATAGCTATTATTTACTCTTAGTTACCTAGCTAGACTGCTTTTAGCTGTTCTTAACTCTCTAAACTTATAATAACTACTTTAGTAGATATTTAGCCTATTATAAACTTTATTTTATTAAAGTTATATATGTTATTATTTTAAATGCTATACTTAGCTTTAATATTTTTTATAAAGTTAAACTAGCTTTAAATTACTATAAAATTTTTATAAAAAGCTTTTTTATAGTTATACTTATATTTAAACTTTACTTTAAGCTTTAAGTAGCACTTAATAAATATATTAAGCTAGTTTATACTAATATAGCTTATATTATACTTAGTGTAACGGCACAGGCAAGACAATAGGTCTAAATGCGGTGGGAATCTACTTAGAGGCATATGGGAGTGCGTGGGGACTCAGAACCTAGGAATGCCATTAACACCTATAGGCCTTGTACAAAAGGATATTAGAAAACTACTAAGCTAGCTATAGAGGCAAGGTGCGACTAAATACATAAGGGAATAGGGGTAACAGGAGGGGTTAAGGCTAGGTCAGGGTCGGGGCTGATACAGGGGCCTTCTAGGCCATCTAAGATGGAACGATTCATGAGGATTGTTACACTTAGTGTGTAAAAAATTAGCTATATTAGCTATAGCTACTAGCTAGAGGGGAAATTCTTATATATCTAGCTTAAGTATATGCTAAATAATTACTTACTTTTTATTATTATCTAGCTTTTATAAGTTAGCTATATAATTAGCTTAAAAAGGTTATTTAGTGTGTTAGTTACTTATTATGTTTTAAAAGACTTTATAAATAGCTATAGTGTGTTACTTAAAAAGTGTTGCATTTTATTTAAAAGCCTAAAGTATAAGCTGCATCTAATGTTCTTTTAACACATCTAAGTAGTGTTATTAGAAATGCATTAGTGTAGAAAGAGTAGTGTAGTATAGTCTTAGCAAAAGTAAGTAACTTAAGTGTGTGAGCAACTCGCCTATAAAGTACGTTAAAGAGCGCGCGCTAGAAGTGTATCTTCCTCTTCTACTTTATTTAAAGCTCTACCTAGCTGTTAACAAAGCGTAATACCTAGCACTTGCCTATAGGCAGTAGTAGAGGATCTTAGCTATGTGCTTAAAGTAGAGGATTTGCTATTTAACACACATTAATAATATAGAGTAGAAAGCTATGTTAAGGTCTAGAATCTAGGAAATAAGTAACTACTTTTTAATAGGCAATAGCTTATAGTTAACTAAGATTGTCTTACATTTTAAAAAGATACTACTAAGGCGCGTTTAGAGGGTAGATTCTAGTACATTATAGACTGCAGTAGTTACATAAATTAATAGATAAAGGTTAGACTTAATTAAGATAAAAGTAAGCTAAAGCCTACCTTCTTTTGCTAAAGATTAGGCTTGTAACGTACCTAACGGGTTGGCCGGCCACACGGGTTGGCCGGCCACTTTTGCTAAGCCCCCACTAACCTCTACCTATCTACATAATGCCTTAACAACAACACTAGATTAAATCTTCTAAAGAACATTAGATATAGCTTGCTCTTTAGGCTTTTAAATAAGACTTAAAACTCTTCTTGCAACGCGCTGCAGCTATCTATAATGTCTCTTACACAACACTAAGCAATTAACGCGCTAGACAGCCTTTATAAGCAGAATGCTAGCCTAAATTAAGAAATCTAACTAAGCTTAAAAAGAAGGTAGTTGTTAAGTATATACTTAAGCTTATTACACACAGATTTCCCTCTAAGCTTGCAGCTATAGCTAATATAGCTAATTCCTTGCCTGCAGAGCGCAATCTAGGCTAGGTTAGCTTAAACTAGACTAGTATGTAGGTTAAGCACTGCTCTAAGTTTATAATAAAGTTTAATTATAAGTATAATTATAAGAGAGCGCTTTATAAGGATCTAGAGGTTATTTAGGGCTAGTTTTGCCTAGTAGCTAATATAAAAGCTAAGTACAGTATCTAGGATAAAGACAGGTATAACTTTAACAAGTTAGGCTTTATAATAAGCTAGATATTAACTAGAGTAGTTGTTACAGCTTTAGAGAGATAAAAACAGCTAAAGGCAATATAGTAAGGTAATAAGAAGTAGATAACAGTTATCTAGGGCATTAACATAACAGGGTAGGCTATAAGATTATAAAGCTTTAAGCAGTAAATAAGGCTGCTACATAATGTAAATCACATAAAAGAAAGCAGATTTAGGCAGAAAGGACCTTAATAGTTAAGAATAGGGCTTGTCTAACTGCTCTAAAGGAGTTTAGAGCGCGTAGTAATAGGAAGAAGCTAAAGACGCAGGTGCGCGCTAAAGGAGGTAAGCTAAGTTAAAGGTAATGCAGGTAGTGTAATTAGACTAGGCATAACTTGCGTACATGTAAGCAAGTAGCAGAAGTAGACTCTAAATAATATCTTATGTTGTATTACTTTATATAGGGCTAAAGTGGGCTGTTTTGCGAGAGAATGGGGTGGTTTTAGTAGGGGCTTGGCAAAAGTGGCCGGCCAACCCGTGTGGCCGGCCAACCTGTTAGGTACGTTAGTTGTTAAGCTATAGTTAAAGATGTGGGCGCAGTTTCGCGCGGTTGGGTGGGGTGCGCAGCTTACTGACAAAACACGTTACTTAGCGCTTTGGCTAGATTTACAGTGCCGCATTGGTCACCACTATATAGACCACCACGAGGCGGGTTTCCTATCATCCAATTCAAACCTCTTGTCATAGTTTACCAATCACATGGAAACCGAACCATGACTACTTACCAACTTGGACCCTTGGTAGGCGGGACAATCCACCAATACGCAAATGCCGTTGGCCAAATCTATTACTGCGATACTGTTGCAGGGACGACAAGTTATGCAATCCCGGAGGGGTTCCAAGATGTCGCAGGCGTACGTTATTCCCGTCTCGTAGACCAGTCAACAGGTCCCAATGTTGTGCCGCTGATGGTAATACTGGATAGGATACCTGGGCCCTCGACACGACAAAGAGTTGGCCACAATGGTACGCACGGTGCATGGCGCATGCACTACAAACCACGCTGAACAATGCCCTCCAGGAACAACAACAGAACGGGGAGGGCAGTCCTCATCAACCCTAACCCTCCACCGCCTCAAACATACCTCGACGATATCAACGTCAAGGCTGCCCTCAACCTTCTGATTAAGATACCGGACTCGAGCGAACGAATCTACCGAAGGCCTATAGGAGACATCCTTCGCTTCATCTTCCCCTCAAGCGAAGGATTTTCTGTCGTCTGGGAGGCGGTGTCTGTCAATACCCAACCCGACTTCTACGTCTTTAAAGTTCTTCAAAGGCCCGGCAGAAGCCTATACCAATACGAGTACATGCTCATGGAATGCAAGAAGGCGGGAGAGTCTTGGGAACACACAAAAGATCATTTCTACAAACATCTCGCAGAAAATGGGAACGATTCCAAGAATTGCTACGGAATGGTTCAGATTGGGTTTAATGTGCAATTCTGCAAGTACGAAAATTACAATTTTAGCGAGGTTGGGGAAGTGATGCACCTCATCAATAATGCCAACGACGTTATAGCCTGGGGTCGACACATCAAGGATAATCCCATGCCGTTTCTGTAGACTAGTAGGTGGGTCGTCAATGGGTGTGACGGATATCATACAGCTAATTTCAGATGGAGATCTTCCAGGTTTTCTATTGGTTTTATAAGGGATATCCACGGCTCTGGAACATGTGCTGGCTATCTTGCCTGATATAAGAGAGTGCGACTCACTATCCATCCATAGTTTATGCAATCGTCAAGCTTCCTGCTGTGCAATAGATTGATAGATTAAATTAATATCTTAGAATAGGCGTTTCGAATACGTTTAATTATTAATAGGCTAAACATTAATAGTGTAAGGCTAGGATGGCGCTTACGTGCGACAGGTATATATACTATTCTGCACCCGAAAATCAACGTTGGTTGATTATTCGTACCTTTTGGTTGTATTGGCGGAGTGGTGCGGAGCCCCGTCCTTACAAATAGAGATTACTATTAAAGTAGGCGCGCACACATAGCGTTTAGTTTAGAGAACACTGCTAGTATTACAAAGGAATATTTTAGAGTAAGAACACCTAGCTAAATTAGACTAGTTTTAGTTTAAAAAAGTAAAGAATATAGTTAATAGTAATACTTTTTTACTAGAATTACTACTAATTACTATTAATAAGAACTATTAGTTTATAAAAGAGAGGGTAGTGTAATAATTTACATAAATTGTTTTATCTTAGGTGGCCTAACAAGCTAATATCTAAAGGGTTCTTATATTAGCTCTAACTCTAACCTAGCTCTACCCTCTACCCTCTACTGTACCTCTATTCCTCTAAGTATTTAGTCGCACCTCTTCTCTTAGCTAGTTTAGTAGTTTTCTAATATCCTTTTATATAGAGCCTATAGGTGTTAATAACATTCCTAGGTTACTAAGTCCCTACGCACTCCTATATGCCTCTAAGTAGATTCATACCGCATTTAGACCCATTGTCTTGCCTGTGTCGTTACACTAACCTTGTTACACTAACCCCTCTCTTAATAGTCTTAGTCTCTAAGACATAAGGCTAAGGATATATATCTACTCTACTTTAATTATAGCCTCTGCTATAATTTAAGCTAGAGTAATTACTAGAACTTAAACTCTTAACTTTTAAGTAGCTTAAGTATTATGTAATAAGGTAGGCGCCCTGCCTACTAAGTTAATACTATACAACTTTCCTACTGCACTAAAAGATACACATAAGAATACTTAAGCTAAGTATTCTTACATAGTATAATATATATATAGATAATGCTAGGGTTAGCAATAGCACTAGCGGCTGCCTCTAGTCTAGCCTAAACCTTTATAAGCGAGAGAAGGCCACGTGGTTAACTATGCTAACCTTGTTACAAGTAATGCTTTTCTACTCAACTACTATAGATAGAGACTGCTAGCTATAAAAAAAAGTAGTGTAATAATTTACTTAAATTATTTTCTATCTTAGGTTGCTTAATAAACTAACATTTAAAGGTTTCTTATATCTACTCTAACTCTACCCTAGCTTCTACTGTACCTCTATTCCCCTAAGTATTTAGTTGCACCTCTTCTCTTAGCTAGCTTAGTAGTTTTCTAATATTCTTTGTATAAGGTCTATAGGTGTTAATAGAATTCCTAGGTTTCTAAGTCCCTACACACTTCTGTATGCTTCTAAGTAGATTCACACTGTATTTAAACCTGTTGTCTTGCCTACCCTGTTACAGTCTCTACCTCTTACACCTCTCTCTTCTCTAAGACTCTGTTAATGTTAGAAGACACCTAGCAATAGGAAGGTTAAGGTAAGATATTATAACAGTAGCTTACCTAACAGCTTATAACATAGAAAGAAGAAACACTTTAACTATTTTAAAGCAAACTATTAACTACACCGAACATTCTATAGTTAGACTTAATATAGATTAGTTTTAAAAAGTTTCTAAAGATACACCTTAGGTAGTATACAATTCTAGCACTCTAACTTACCTCTATGTTAGTGTCTTAGTCTACTATATGTAACGATTCTCACGAATTGTTCCATCTCGGGTCGCTCGGAACCTATCTGAAGGGTCCCTGTATCAGCCCCAACTATGACTTAATCCTGTCCCCCTGCAGTTACTCTTATTCCTCTTAAGTATTTAGTTGCACCTTTTCTCTTAGCTAGCTTAGTTGTTTTCTAATATTCTTTGTACAAGGCCTATAGGTGTTAATAGAAATTCCTAGGTTCTAAGTCCCTACGCACTTCTATATGCCTCTAAGTAGATTCCTACTACATTTAGACCTATTATCTTGCCTATGCTGTTACATTATATTAAAAAACTTACTTTTGCAAGTAACAACTTGATTAATAATATTATATTAATTATTTGTTTAACTATGTTTAAGCTTTAAAATGTGTCTAATTTAGTTTAGGTTGTAATACATATACACTGTTATATTAAACTACTTAGTTTATAGATAGAATACTAAAGACCTTTTATTAACTAAAGCCTTTAGGTTTAGAACTTTCTATTCTCTGTAGTTAGAATTGCCTTTAGAAAAGTTGTGTAGAATGCGCTAAGGTAGAAACTTAGAGACTACTAATAACTTATTAGGATTAGAGACAACTACTAATGCCTAACTCTCTACCACTAACCTCTAACTACTAACCTTAACAGCTAAACTCTCTTTTGTAAGACCTAAAGCTAAAAACCTACTAGATTTAGAGTTAAACTATAGTAACATAGCTTTAAAAAACCAAGTTGCTTAATTAAGAGCATAAATTAAGCAGGTAACTAGATTAAAAACTGTTCGTCTTAATTAACCCCTACTAACTACTAAATTACCCCTAATAATTCCTTAAATTACCTCTGCTACACTAATAGTAGAAGACCTTTTAGGCACTTCTAAGCTCTCTTAAAGCTACCTTACTAAACACACGCCTAAGATCTATATAAAAAAGGCCTAGGATTAGATGCAAACTATAGTTAACTGCTACTACTAGCTAGTTAACTAAAAGGTTAGCAACATAGTCTACTTAGACACTAAGAACCTAGCTATTTAAAAACCTAGCTAAAAACTATCTAAGTAATAAAAAAGCTCTTTTAAGGTACTTAAATAAGTTAGAAACTTATACTACTTAAAGCTACTTTTAAGGTTAAAGATACATAACATCTTTACACTAAATATACTTTATAAAGACCCTTAGAATCTGCTCTTAAAACAAAAACCTCTAAAGCCCCTAAAATTACTATTAATAGAGTAAAGAAGTAAGAAGTAGAGGAAATACTTACTAGTAAGCTCTACTAAAAAACACTTAAGTACTAAGTAAAATAAGTAGAACATAACTCTAACCTAGTCTAGTATAAGGCTTTAAATTTTATAAGTTCTCCTTATAAACTAAAGGCATAGATTACTTAGTAGATAATAAAGTATAAAAGTAAAAAGTTAATTTATAGTTATATATAATAGTATTATAACTCTATAGACATTGCGCTAGAAAGGTCTAACAGCAAGCTGTTAGACACTTTTTTTCTCTTTCTTTTATCTCTTCCTTTTAGACTTCTTTTAAACCCCCTTTACTTTATCTTTAGCTGCCTAAGAACGCTGCAATATCTACTTAAAGGTTAGACACTAAAGCCTCTAAGGCTAAAACCTAACAAAGCAGCTTAGTATTTTAGTAGAATAAGGCTGCCTAGACACTAGCTGTAGAAAGACTAGCTTCTTAACTTTTTACAACTTACACTATCTATACTAGGTTCTAAGCAAACTTTAAAATAGCTTTAAAAGCTCTTTTTATTTTTTTTACTTTTTATACTTTAGGCTGCTGCTTATAGCTTAAAATAGCTTTAAAAGACTTTAAAAAAATTTTTATAAAAAAAAAACTTACATGTGTAACAGCACAGGCAAGACAATAGGTCTAAATACAGTGGGAATCCACTTAGAGGCATATAGGAGTGCGTGGGGACTTAGAACCTAGGAATTTCTATTAACACCTATAAGCCTTGTACAAAGGATATTAGAAAACTACTAAGCTAGCTATAAAAGCAAGGTGCAACTAAATACATAAAGAAATAGAGGTAACTATAGAGAACAGAATTAAGTTATAGTTAGGGCTAATATAGGGACCCTTTAGGTAGATTTTAAACAACCTAAAATAAAACAATTTATAAGAATTATTACACTACTTCTCTCTTTATAAGCTAATAGTCTTTATATAGTGTTTAGAAAGTATTTAAAACTGCTTTAAAACTAATTTAAATAAAATATAATAAGTATAACTATCTTAACTAAAATTTCTTATTACTAAAAAAATAGACTAAAAACCTAATACTAATATAGTGCCTTTGTTATAATGTTTTTGTTTAGTAGTAACTAGTAGTGTAGTTATTATTAATATAGCAAATTTATTATTTATAGTAATAAGTGTTTGCTTACCTTACTTATATAGTCTAGTTAATATTATTAGTTTTTTTTTTAGCTATTATTTAAATCTCTACTTTATAGATACTATTATGCACTTAACATTTTATAGCTTAGTCTACTAACTAATTATAGTATTAAAGAAAATTACTATGCTGCTTTATCCTCTTTCTAGAGCCTTTTTAAAGGCATTTTAAGTTATCTACTTTTAAGCTGCCTACGCTCTTGCTTATAGCTTTTAAGTTAAGTTTTTTTATTAGTCTTTTAAATTAAAAAAATGTAAATATTACACCTTATGTCGCGTACAGCTATCTGTCTACATATATCCTTCTGCTGTGCTAGCTAGGAGGTTAACATTTTAGCAAACGCAACAGTTATAAGCCTAGTTTACAGCATAGTGTAGATAGTTAGCGCTTAAAAATTTGCGCACCCCTACTCTACTAATAGGATTACATTATCCTAGAGCACTGTGTGTTTAATTCCTACGCTTAGTAAAAAGCATTTAGGCAGTGCGTCTATTACAGAGGCTACCTTACTAGATCTGTCTCTAAGTTCTGTTGCTTAGGCTAGGGAGAGTGTGTTAAGGTTGTTTTACTATGTTTTACCTCTCTTGTTCCACAGTTTAAGCTAGGGGGTGTGTCGCGTACAGCTATCCGTCTACATATATCCTTCTGCTGTGCTAGCTAGGAGGTTAACCTTTTAGCAAACGCAACACCTTATATAATAAAAAATGCAACTTTATATAAATATAGTTTAATACTACTAAAGTATAGTTTACTAACACATGTGTAAGTTTTTTTATTATAAAAAGAATTTTTTAGTTTTTTAAAGCTATCTTAAGCTATAAGCAGCAGCTTAAAATGTAGAGAGTAAAAAAAATAAAATAAAAAGGGCTTTTAAAGCTATTTTAAAGTCTACTTAGAACCTAGTGTAAGTAGTGCAGGTTGTAAAGAGCTAGAAGGCTAAGCTTTTTATAGCTAGTGTTTAGATAGCTTTATTCTACTAAAACGCTAAGCTACTTTATTAAGTTTTAGCTTTAAAGGCTTTAGTGTTTAACTTTTAAGTACACATTACAGCGCTCTTAGGTAGCTAAGGATAAAGTAGAGGGGTTTTAGAGGGAGTCTAGAAAGAAGGGAGGAAAGGAGAGAGAAGAGAAAAAAGTGTAGGAAAAAAAAAGTCTTAAAGTGTCTAACAGCTTGCTGTTAGACTTTTCTAGCGCTATGTCTATAAAGTTATAATACTATTATGTATAACTATAAATTAACTTTTTACTTTTATACTTTATTATCTGCTAAGTAATCTATGCCTTTTACACTGGCTTTAAAAGCCTTAATTTACTTATATAAGGCCTTTAAAAGTTCTAGCTAATTTAGATACTTATTATAAAAAGCCTTTAGTTTATAAAAAAAACTTATAAAATTTAAAGCTTTATACTAGACTAGATTAGAGTTATGTTTTACTTATTTTACTTAGTACTTAAGTATTTTCTTTACTTTTTACTTCTCTACTTTATTAATAGTAATTTTAGGGGGTTTTAAAGGTTTTTATTTTAAAAGTAGATTCTAGAGGTCTTTATAAAGTATATTTAGTATAAAGATGTTATATATTTTTAACTCTAAAAGTAGCTTTAAGTAGTATAAGTTTTTAACCTATTTAAGTACTTTAAAAAGGCTTTTTTTATTACTTAGATAGTTTTTAGCTAGGTCTTTAAACAGCTAAGTTCTTAGTGTTTAGGTAGACTATGTTACTAACCTCTTAGTTAACTAGCTAGTAGTAGTAGTTAACTATAGTTTGCATCTAATCCTAGGCCTTTTCTATATAGGTCTTAGCTGACTTCTAGGCTGCGTGTATATAGGTTGCTAATGCTAGGGCATTTTTATAATTTAACTTGTCTGTAGCTGTAATAGGTTCTATAGAATGTTTCTAGTCTTAGCTTTAATATAGTTTAGAGCTATATAAGACCTAATATAGAGATATTTTAATAGTTATATAAAGTAGAGTTATCTAAGCCTAATTAATTAAGGGTAGTAAGAAACTCTAGTTATTTTAGTAAAAAAATATAAAAAGCTTTAGTTTTTAATTAATATACTTATTTATAATTTTTATTTAGCTATTTATTTCTTTATAATAAGTAGTAAAAAGCTTAACTTTTATACTTAAAATTTAATAAAATTTAGACTAAAAACTAGATATAAACTAAGGTCTCTAGTTAAAGATAATAGTTTTAGGTGTATAGCTAAAATAGTACACTTATTAAATAAGTAAAGTAGCTATTTCTTAAGTGTTAATTATTTTATAGCAGAGAATAAAAATAGCTTATTTAGATATATAATTAATTATAACTATAATTTAGTTATAACTAAACTTATCTTTAAAAAAGTCCTTAAAGTTAATACATAAGTGCTGCATTAGTTAATTAGAGATTAAAAGAGAGTAAATAAACCTTAGAGTTTAGGCTTATTTTAAATAAGCTTTATAATAAAGAAGGTAATTTTATATATATTATTTATAAGTAGCCTTTTGTCACGGTTAACTTGGACATGCCTCGGACTCTCCCTAGAGAGCCCTTGTCACGTGCCCTAGCACATATATATATATACCCTCTCACAAACCTCTAAGTCTTCTTAAGGATTTGTCTATTAATACTATCCTATACCCTTTTCTGCGCTTTATGCTTTCTGCTTTACAGTGCTCTTATAATTTAAATCCTTTATACTCTCTTATAAAGACGCAGTTAGTTTAAAGAATAAAAGGCTACTTCTACTACTACTTCTTAAGCTCTACCTTAATTAAAGAGCTGTAATAATAATAGCTAGTAGTAGTTGCACACGTAAAAGCAGAGCCACAGCCACTACCCCTTCTAAGGCTGTTCTAGAGACGCCCTATAATAACCCTAGTGCTTAACTTTTTAAGCACTTTATATTCTAGCGCTTTAACTAAATTCTACTAGATTAGTAAGTATAAGAGGTAGAAAATAAAAAACACTAAGTCTTTAAGTTAAAAAATAAGTAAGACTCTAGAAACTTTTAGAGACACAGTTAGACTAAACCTAAAAACTCTTTAAGCTACACTAGATAAAAATTAAATAACCCTCTTATTACACTAAGCCCCCTAAGTTTTAAGACCTTAAGGACTACTAGTTAGCTTCTTATAGGCTACTTATAGTAACTGTTAGTAATAGAGGTAAACGTAATACGCTGCAGTACTCTTCTAGGGCAGGCCTAAACTAGTTCTACTACTATCCTAGTGCAACTCTTAACTAATAAAGTGTTTATATAGTTACTCTTTATAAAAGCTAAAATTAGTTAAGCTTATAAACAGGCCTAGATTACTTTTATAACCTTTAGCTTATTTTTTAGAACTACTTTTAATTAACTCTAATTCTAAGCTAGCCTAAATAAGACTCTAAGTTAGCTGTCTAAGATTAAGGCCTCTCTAAAGCTTAGCTTTTTAAAGAAGTCTCTAACCCTACAGCAAGTAGACACTTAAGTAAGAGATATAAATAGTATTTAGAAATATATAGACCTTTTAAATAACTTTACTACTTAAACTTAATAAACTATTAACTAGATCTAGTTTAAAGTCTATAAGGACCTAATTAGTTGCACTATTAATAAAGGTACTATTAAAACCTAGGCTTAGCTTTAAACTAAAGTATATAAGCTTACCTAAAAAAATTTTTAACATAGTATAAAAACTACTATTACTTTTAGAATATAAAGTAGAAAGTAGGTAATACATTTAACACTTTTATTACTTAGCTATTTTAGTAAGAGAGTTTTCTAAAAAACACTTTTTTTTAAACTTTTAATAAAAAGAAACTTTATAAGATTAAATTTGCCTTTATATAAAGCTACTTTTTAAAATCTATTTAAAAAAAAAATGTAGTGTAATAGCTTACTTAAGTCTATAAACACTTAGCTAAAGTTTAAGTGTGCTATATGCAACGCTAAAACTGTTACTTACTTTAAGTAAGCTTTAATAACATCCTAGGCTAGCTTTAAAGACACTTTAACTTAAAAAAAAAAAGTAGTCCTACTCTACCTTAAACTCTTAATAGAGGTAGAAAAATAAAAGATAAAACTAAAAGCTTATAAGCTAATTACTAAGTAACTAGTAGTCTTTAGTATAAAGAACTAATACTGCTGCAATAACATCTTAAAAGACTTCTAATAAACATAAGCTTTACTAAAAAAACTAATTTAACTAAAAAAGTAATAATAGCATAAAAAAAGAAAAGCCCTAGTTATAAATCTTACACACTTGTAACTAAAGCCTAAATTAAATAGTAAACAGCTCTATATTATAGTTAAAGTGCAGCTAAAACTTTTTAATAGCAGATTAACTATTCTCTGCAGCCTTTATAACATAAGTGCTAAGTTAAACCTAATAAACACTAGTGTTATTTAGAAATATAGCCTTTTATGTAAGCACTACTATAAGAAGCTTAATACAAGCTTTATTAATAATTACTAATTATAATTAAGATTACTATATAATCTTTCCCTTATCTACACAGATAGTAGGGGTACTAATAAAGAAGTTAGCTTTTAGAGATTTTAGTTAGCTAATTTCTTAAGCTATAACCTAATTTTAAAGTACTCTTAACTGCAAAAAGCTAACTCTAAAATCTATTTTAAAAATAGTATATTTAAGTAGTAAAAGAGTAATAATAGTAGAATTTAGTTAGTACTTATTAAGAAGCTCTTAAAAGACTATAGTCTTAAGGAGACTATATATATACTTTACCCTACTTTTTATACTATCTAACTAATAAGCAACAATATTAGAAAGAAAGCCCTTCTAAAGAAACTGCTTTAGGGACACCCTAAACCTGCCTTATAAGCCTCTAGGCTTAGTAGCAATATAGTGTAGAACACAGAGTACTTTTATTATTAAGAGCTACTCTAGTTAAAAAATTACATACTTAAAATTTAAAAGCATTTTTAAAAGTGTGTTAAGATATTTTTAAAGCTTTTATAGCTTCTTAAAGCTATAGCCTATTATGTAGTAGCTAGTATTTATAATAAAGGCTACTACTAGGCTACACTGCTTATAGGCGTTGCCTAGGTACTTTCTAATAATAGTAATAAGTATCTAAGCACTAATAATACTAACAACACTTTAGACTCTAAGAAACTTATATATATTCCCCTTAAGTTTTACTCTTAGTAGTATGCTTTTAGTAAACATTATATAAATATTCTTAGGCTAAACAGTAAGCATAATTATGCTATAAAGATTAAAAAAAAAAGAAGATTCTAAACCTCCCTATCTATAACCTCTCCTGCTATAAACTAGATATCCTGCAGAAATACCTTAATGCAGCCTAGAAGAAGGGTTAGATACGCCTAAGCAGGTTGCCTACAGGTGCTTCTATTCTTTTTATTCTAAAACTAAATAGGACACTGCAACTTTATGTTAACTATTAAAGTTTTAATAAAATTATAATTAAGAACTAATACTTTATTTTACTTATAAGTAAGATATTAAATTACTTATTAAAAGCTAAAGTTTTTATAAAGCTTAACTTTTATAACGCCTACTATAGGCTTTACATTAAAAAAGAGGATAAGTAGAAGACTGCTTTTAAGACACAGTATAGGCATTTTAAGTACTTTATTATGCTTTTTAGCCTAGCTAATGCTCTAGCCACCTTTTAGTCCTATATCTATAGGGCTTTAGAAGGCTTATTAGATAAGACTTATATTATCTACCTAAACAACATCTTTATTTACTTTAAAAATAAAGAGGACTATAAGCAACATGTATTTAAAGTTCTTAATTAACTAGTAAAATAAAAACTATACTATAAAGCATCTAAATGTTTTTTTAAAATAAAGGCTGTTAAATTCCTAGGCTTTATAGTTACACTAGAAGGTATAGTAATAGACTTATTATGTGTTTAAATAATTAAGAAATAGCCTAAGCTAAAAAGCTTTAAGAACATTTAGGTATTTCTAGGCTTTATAAACTTTTATTAAAAATTTGTCTATAATTACTTAAAAATTATACACTTACTAGTAGATTATATAATAGCTGTGTAAGCTTTAAGTCTGCCCTATAAAGGCTCTAACTTAAAAAAGAAGAAGAAGAAGGCAAAGTAGAATTATAAGAGTTTTATAAAGTAGTACTAGGAATAGTTCTAGCCTAAAAAGGCCTATAACACTTTTCTAACTTTTTAGTTAAAATTTATAGATGCTTTAGTTTTTTAGCACTTTAATTTATTAAAGCTAGTAATAATTATTATAAACACTTTTAAGTTTACTATAGTAGTAATACTTCTTTAGCCTTAGTTTTCTAAGCTAGTAGTAAATTACTACTAAAGGCCTATAGCCTTCTAAAGCTATAAGCTAAGCAGCCTATAACTCTATTAGTATACGCATAATAAGAAGTTATGCGTAATTATAAAAAGCTTTAAACATTAAAGGCACTACCTAGAGTACACCTTAAGTATAATTTAAGTACTCTTTAATTATAATAATCTATGCTATTTTATAATAATAAAAAAGCTTTTTTCTAAGTAAGCTTACTAAGCAGAAGAGCTAGCGCAGTTTAATTTTAAAATTAAATACAAGCTAGGTCTAGAAAACCTAGCTAACAGACTATCTAAAAGACTTAATTATGCAAAAGAAGTCTCCTTAGAAAAAGTAAAATTACTATAAAATGTAATGCTTTTAACTTTATAGTAAAAGCTTTAAGTGTAAATAATTTAAATGTCTACAGCTTATTACGCTAGTTAGGCAGCATGTAGTATAATGTTACGGTCTACGGTTGGACCAACGTAACCCCACCAGCAGTGCTCCACAATCTAGCCAGTTTGGGGCAGGGCTCGCTTACAGACCAACCGGAGGACGCGGAGGTAGCGCAGCTACCCGAGATCATGGAAGAATGCGTTGTCTAATAGGAGGACAGGCCACAAATTAAAAGGAGCTTAAGGGAGCTTAAGGGAGCTTATAGAAACCCCTCTTAGAGGGCTCCCACAAACTCCTGCTAACTCCCCTTAGCATTCCCTGTACATGTATATAGTTCCCGCATTAAACAACCTTTAGGAGGCGTGTTTAACGTTTAGTTTATTTTTTACATAGACTAAGTAGCATTTAGCTTTCTAAAGAGCTATAATACTATTTATATATCTTGCACTATATATACCTCTAACCCTGTCTAACAGGACTGTTTAACCCCAGCCTCTCTACTGCTGCACATAGGGCAAACTACAATCTAGTTACTCTCTCTCCCTCTATTAGCTTAATAGCCTGTACGTAGGACTGTACACTCTACTAGATTAGCCCTTACTATCTGTCCTACTCCCCACCTAGGAATATTACTAGACCTAAGTGCTTCTTAAAGCAAAGATTATAACATTAAACACTACCTTTTTAAAAAGTATAGTAACCTTATAACACAACTTAGATTCTAACATAGCCTACGCTGCGCTATTAGGATCTACAGAAGTTCCTACCTAAAGTAAAGCTGTCCTAGCAGAACAGATTAACTTTATCTAGGACAACATTAAGAAGCTCTAGCAGATTAGTAATAAGGTTAGTAACCTATTAAAACTTAAATAAAAGATAGCTAACTTTTACTAAAAAACTATAAACCTATTAAATCCCCTACCTTTTATTAACCCTTATAAGACTAACACCTAAGCCTACTAGATACATAAACTATAAGTAGAGCTAGTAAAAGTGTAAAACATCTTAATAGATAGAGTAAGTGTTGCAGCTAAGAAGGCTTTAAAACTAGCCCTCTCTAAGCCTTTTAGAGGATTGTTAAAGGACTTTTAACTATTCTTTACTAAATGCTACCTCTATATGTAATATAATAAAGAAGCATTTTAGACTAACGCAGAAATAATCTTTTAAATAAGATTACACTTAGAAGGCCCCCCTGCAATCTAGTTCTAACCCTACACTAATAATTAGATAGACTTTAGAGCTAACAGCGCACCTCTTAACTCTAAAACTAAGAAAGTATTTAGTAGTGTTAAAAACTTTAAATTAGCCCTATTAGCTATCTATAGAACCCTAGACAAAAAAAGAATTGCAGCTAACAGACTAGACTATATAAGATAAGGCAGCAGACTAGTCTAAAACTATGCAGCACGCTTTAGAGAACAAATAGCCATCTGCAAATAAAATAATTAGAAAGCCCTGTGCTACATGTTTTATAATAAACTAAATAACAAAGTAAAAGATAAGTTTATGCACATAGACTAACTAACTACTTTTAAAGATTATATTAAGAAAGCAACAACTTATAACAACTATTATAAGAAACATAAAAGAGAAAAGAAATTAAAAAGAACTTTCTAGAAGCTAGAATTTGTTTCTAAAAAGAAAAAGCTTCCCTAATATAATAAAAAGCTAATAGACCTTAGTTATGTAAAGCATATATAAAGCCCCCCCTTAAAGAAAAACTAAGTTCTAAGACGCAATAAGCTGCCTTTAATAAAGGAATAACAGAAGTAGTTAAAGGACAAGGCCTACTTAAACTATAAAAAAGTAGGACACTTCTGCTAAAATTACCTAGACTTTTAGAAGAGGGAGAATAAAAATACTACTGCAATAATAAAAGCTATTACTGCTAAATACAGCCTTATAAATAAGAAAATACAAGAAAGACTAGATAACAGACTCTGCTAGTAATGCAGAGGAAACTATCCCTTAAACAACTGCCCTAAAGCATATTAAGAAGTAGTTATTTAAGATTTTAGCAGCCTTAATATAGTGTTGCAGGACCTTATAATTCTTAAAGGATATAAAGAAGAAACTTAGATCTAAAAATATATTATAAATGTTTAGAAAGAAGAAAAGCGTTTCCCTCTCTAAAACTAGACCCCTAGTACTTTAGCAAGAGAGCTTTCCTAACAGTTTTAGAGATGCAGGTGCTAGAAGTGCAGATTATAACATAACTACTTAAGTAATTATATAGTCTTACTTTACTAAATAAACATTAGTAATAACTATTTAACATTTAACATTATCTAGAGGATAGCTAAAGTTAAATATAATATTATAAATAAAAAAAAGTAATAGTAATTCTTTACTAAGATTAAAAACTAAAAGCTAGAATAGCTAGGCAAACTTGCTAGGTTTAAAGTACTATAACTAGCACCTAAGAAACTAAAGACACTGCTTTTAAGCCTAGTAATCTTTAGAAAAGCTCTAGTAATATAACAGAACTATAGACAATGCGTTCTTTACAGAAGCAGTACCTATAGCACAAGTAAGTGCTAATAGAAAGAGCACCCTATACAGCTTATACAAACAAAAGAATACCCTTAGTAGACTTAGAAGAGCCCCCTTAACACGCTACATAGACCTAACAATTGTCTATACCCCTAGTATTAGTGTACACAACAGTACTGTGTTAAACACTAGGACAATAAACATTAATCAGGATAGTAGCCTACATAGAAAAAGAACTACAACAGTTGCCTATAGCAAGGAACAGCCTTAGCCTGCAAAACCACAAATTATTACACTTATTAGACAGCTCCCCTTTATAAGCAAGAACTATAGATAAAGTGTAATAAATAAAAAAATTATAAGTTCTACTACTTTTAGTAAAAGGCAGTAAAAAAAGAAGACTACCTAACTTTATATTACCTAGTTAAAGACTATAAATGTAAAGCAGCTAACTGCTATAATTAAGAACATTAAATTTATAAAGAAAAGAAAAACAAATTTAATAATAACTTATAAGACATTAACTTCTATCCCCTTCCTAATAAAGAAGTTAAACATAACATATTAGCAGTAATTACAGTAGGACAAGGGGCAGGACATAGCCTAACAACCACCTTCACGTATGGAGAACGTCCTAGACTAGCCCTTGTAGATAGCAGATGCACCTTCACTGCAATAGATAAGGACTAGATAGACAGATAAAGCATACTATACTACATAAAAAAAAACCTGTTTAAAGTAACCCTTGCTAACACATTATTAATTAAATATAGTAGAGGATAGATTAACCTAAAAACTTATAAAAAAGACCTTAAGACCCCTAATATAAGTAATTAAAGGTCTATAAACATACTTAAGCTAGAAGGTAAATATAATGTAATTCTAGGCTATAACTAGCTTAGAGCACATAACCCTGCAATTAACTAGAGAACTATAACAATAAAAACCCCTAACAATCACGCACACATAACCTAGTTAGCATGCTATAACAATAAGTGCCTAGTCCACAAACAAGCAAAACAGGATAGCAGTTACTACCCTAAAAAAAGGAAACTTTAAAGGTTCCCTTACTAGGAACTAAAAGCTTAGGCTATAAAAATAATAAAAGAAAAGCTTAAAAAAGTCTTTTATAAAGAAATTAAAGCAAATAAGGACGTAGAATAGATTAGTGTTGTACAAGTCTAAAAAGAAGGTTAAATTCTGCCTAAATACAAAGACTATAAGAACATGTTTAAGACGCTAGAAGACCCTAGAGAACTACTACTGCACTAGCCCTAAGACTACGCTATTAACCTAATAAAAAATTATAACTTAAAGACACATAAGCTCTGCCCCTTAACTAGGGCGCAGAAGAAAGCCTTATAAAAGTACATTAACAGGATGTTAGCACAAGGCCACATCTAGAAAAGCTATAGCCCTATAGCGTTAGCAGTAGTCTTTGTAAAGAAGAAAGGAGGAAAAATCTAAGTCTATTAGGACTATAGAACCCTAAATAATAACATAGTCTAAGATTAATTCCCCCTACTAATTATATAAGACATTATAAATTAGCTAAAAGGAACTTAGTACTTTATAAAGTTTAACATACAAGACAGATTTAACAAGATAAGAATATAAGAAGAAGATAAGTAGCTTATAGTGTTTAAGACTCTATAAGGACTTTATAAGCTATTAGTAATGCTATTTAGATTAACAAATGCCTTAGCAACCTTTTAGCAAATTATTAATACTGCTCTTAACCCTTACCTAGACGTCTTTACCCTAGTATACTTAGATAACGTCCTTATCTATTTAAAAGATACCCTAGAAGACTATATACAAAAGGTACAAAAAGTTTTAGAACAGCTTAGAAAGTACAAACTTTACTTATAGCTCTCTAAATGCAAGTTTTATGTTACTAAAACAAAATACTTAGAATTTATAATTAATAAAGAAGAAATAAAGATTAACTTAGCTAAAGTATAAAAAGTACTAGAATAGCTAGAACCTATAATAGTTAAGAAAGTAAAAGGATTCTTTAGACTATTAGGCTATGTTAGACAAATAATTAAAAACTATTTAAAAATTGCTATACTATTAATAAACGCTATAACTAAAAAGTAGGTAATAGTAAAGTTTATTTAGACCCTAAAGATAAATAAAGCATTTATAACACTAAAACAAGCTATAACAGACAAACTAGTACTAAGAATGTATAACCCACAACTAGACATAAAGATCCACACAGACGCATCCCTTGGGGCCAGTAGAGCTGCACTCTACTAGAAATAGGAAGACAGAAAATAGCACCTAGTCGCGTACTACTCTGCTAAGTTCTTAGGACCTAAAGCAGGCTACAGCGTACCTAACAAAAAACTAAAAGTAATACTAAATGCTATAAGAGTTTAGGCTATAAAGTTACATAAAATAGTAAAACTGTTTAACATTATAACTAACTATGTAAACTTAGTTATGTTCTTAACAGTAAAAAAACTATTACTAATGCATGTAAGATAGGTAATAAAGCTTGCCTAGTTTAACTGCATTATTAAGCATGTCCTAGGAGCACAGAACTAGCAGGCTAATGCTCTTAGCCAGAGACTAAACTACTTTAATAGAGAAAAGAAAGGAACAAAGAAATTTACATTTTTTAAAGAAACTAGTAAAGGATAGATCTATAACAGACCTTAACCTATAAAAGAATTCTATATGCTTACAGCTAGCAAGCAAAAATAGAAAAACTTAATTTAAGAATATTATAAATCCCTAATGTTTAGACATTTAGGAATAGGCACCCTTTAGAAAAAGCTAAAGGCTGCTATACTACAATAAATACTAAAGATAAAGCAACTATGCACAGAGGTGCTTAAAAAATGCAATACCTGCAATAAAAATAACTTATAAAGGCATAAACCCTATAGATACCTTTAACTAATTAAAGCACTAAACCTACTATAGATAATAATTATAATAGACTTTATTACAAGATTACCTCTGTCTAAAGAACTAGAGACAGACAGGATGTGCAATATAATTATAGTAGCTCTAGATAAAACTACTAAATATCTACACACCTAGCCTTTAAAAAAAATAATAACAGCTAAGAAATTTATTTATAAGTTAAAACAAAACATAATATTAGTACATAAATGCCCTAAGATTATTGTCTTTAATTAAGATAAGCTGTTTACTAGCAGCTTCTAGAAAGCAGCAATGCAGCACCTTAGCATAGCACATAAGCTATTAACAGCCTACTATCCGCAGACAGATAGGCAAACTAAAAGAATAAATGCAGAAATAAAGAAGTATTTAAGGAAGTACATCTCTTATACTTAGAATAATTAGGCAGAATAGCTTTTAATAGCGTAATTAGCTATTAACAATGTAGAATTAGCTATAATAAAGGAAACACTATATAAGGCTAATTTTAAATATAATTTATATTTTACATTACATAGGAATTAACCTACAAACTTATAGAAATTAATAGACTAACTAATAAACTTATAATAAGTACATAAAAAGTTAGCTATAGAAGCTAGATCTAGTAGAGAAACAATAGAGAAATACATAAACTAATTATAATAACTAAGACTAGAAATCTGTCTAGAAGACTACATATACTTTAACACTAAAAACCTTAAGATACCTAGACCTTCTAGAAAGCTAGCAGAAAAAAGAATAGAACTATATAAAGTCTTATAAACTTAATAAGACAACTGCAAGCTTAAGCTTCCCCTTTATATAAGAATACACCTGTAGTTTTATATTTCTAGACTAGAGAAAGCACTTAAGGAAGTTTCTTTATCTACTTAGAAATAAAAGGACAAGGAAACAGAATACAAAGTTAAGCGCATTATTAGTAATTAAAAAAATTAAAAAAAATTTCTAGTAAAATAGAAAAAGTAGCTTACTAGTAAAAACACATAGAAACTAGCTAAGAATTTAAGGAACGCGCAGCTATTAGTATAGAGGTACCTTTAGGCTTGTCTAAAAGAAACTAGCTAGGCGATAAGGCACTTATATTAAAAGAAATAACTATGTTATTACTAAATAGCAGCAGCCTTTAGAGACAAGTCTTAGCTAATAATAGTTAAAGAGAAGAACAACCCTCTGCTTTAGCCTTAAGAGCTTCTATCTTGTCTAAGGAAAATAGATCCCTTTCTAGGTATTTTGCGCAACAAGCCTTTAATAAATCTAGCAACTTTTAGATATAATCCTGTTTAGAATGCTCCCTATCTATTACCTCTAGTATCTTTTCCCGCAGACAAAGCTGCTCCTAATCCTGCGCTAGTTCTTTCTAGTCCTAAGCCTGTTACTTATCCTGCAACGCGCAATCCTAGGCCTTTAAGGCCTTAGCCTTCTAAAGAAGCGTCTCTCTCTCCTTCTCTAAACAATCTTATATAGCATTAGAAATAAAGGTGTTGCATTTGCTATGCTTTTTTACACACTTAACGCACTTATCTAAGGATAAGGTTAACACACAGGACAACCCTAAAAATTAGTAAGCGCTGCAAGGCCTTATCTTTGTCTAGCAAAGAGGATTAAAGCAACAAGCAACATAAAGACAGTAGAATAAATAAGACTAACAAGCTATTTAGCATAAGACAGATAGATATTAAGGATGCCTTCTAGCAGGTAGACGCCTACCTTATAAACAAACTCTTACTAACATAGTTGTGTAAGCAGAGCGGCAAGGACGCCGCTAGGGAGAGGGGGCAGCGTGTTACAGTCTACAGTTGGACTAACGTAACCCCACCAGCAGTGCTCCACAATCTAGCCAGTTTAGGGCAGGGCTCGCTTACAGACCAACTAGAGGACGCGGAGGTAGCGCAGCTACCCAAGATTATAGAAGAATGCGTTGTCTAATAGGAGGACAGGCTGTGAATTAAAAGGAGCTTAAGGGAGCTTAAAGAAGCTTATAGAAACCCCTCTTAGAGGGCTCCTACAAACTCCTGCTAACTCCCCTTAGCATTCCCTGTACATGTATATAGTTCCTGCATTAAACAACCTTTAAGAGGCGTGTTTAATGTTTAGTTTATTCTTTACATAGACTAAGTAGCATTTAGCTTTCTAAAGAGCTATAATACTATTTGTATATCTTACACTATATATACCTCTAACTCTGTCTAACAGGACTGTTTAACCCTGGCCTCCCTACTACCGCACATAGGGCAAACCACAATCCGGTCACTCTCTCTCCCTCCATTAGCCTAATAGCCTGTACGTAGGACTGTACACCCTACCGGATTGGCCCCTACTATCCGTCCTACTCCCCACCTAGGAATATCACCAGACCCGAGTGCTTCCCGAAGCAAGGATTGTAACATATAACTTCTTCTAACAGTAACCTAGTAAGGTGCTGTACTATACCTAGAGAACACCTAAATCTACCTAACATAATGTTAACTATTAAAGGTATGCTTTTATTAACCTAACCTATTATTTCTATAGACTATAGCAGTTATAAGGCAGTTAATTTTAAAGTGCTGTAGGTTTTTTACAGAGAACCTATAATGTAACAACAGACCTAAGATATTATAAAAAAGTTCTTTTATTACTTTTATATTTATAAAGTGTTGTTACTAAACTATTTTACTATTATAGCTATATAAAATAAAAACACTTATACTTTAAAAGTCTTAAAACATCTTTTTAAGTATGTTAAGTAGGTGTAAGAAAATAATATAGCTTATTAGTTAAATGCACTCTTAACCCAAAAAAAAGTAAGTAAAGTAAAAAAAGGCACCCCTTTTTAGAAGCATAACTCTATAGGTGTCTTGCGCAGAAATAAAAGAGTGTAGATTTTAGATAATAAAGCCTTATATTAAAACATTCTAATAAAAAACTATAATAACTTTATAAAGAGGCATTATAGTGTTAAAAAGACTACAGACCTTTTTAAAAGAAAATACTACTAGCTATACCTTTACTATAATGTTTATAAGTATATTATAAAGTGCACACTATGCTAGCTAAATAAGATTTAGCAGCATAAGCTTTAAAAGTTGCTAGAACTTTTACTTTTACTTACTTCTTTATAAAAGCACTACTTACTAGACTTTATTACTAACTTACTAGAATTAAAAGACTTTATAAGTAGTACTTATAACTTAATTTTAGTACTTATTAACTACTTTTTAAAGTATGTCTAGTACCTTTTTATTACTAAGACTATTATAGTAAAAAAACTAGCTACCCTTTTAAAAGAGTAATTCTTTATAAAGATAGAACTGCTAGATACTTTTATTTTTAACTATAGTTTAATCTTTACTAGTTAGTTTTAGTTAGATATCTGCTTCTACTTAAAAATTAACTACTAGCTTAGTATAGCTTTTTATTTTTAGACTAATAAGTAAACTAAGCATTAAAATTAAAAATTAAAGTTATTTTATAGTTATACTTAAACTACTAGTAGAATAATTAGTGTAAGCTGCTACTATACATAAAGTATGCTTATAACTCTAAAAAAACACTTTTTTTATAGTAAATGCCTAATACGCGTAGCGTACAAAGTTACCTTAAAAGGCTTTAATAGAGTTAAGGACAATTATTAGCTTAAGCGCTTACCCTAGGTATAAAATAAGTCTAGAAAGGCACTAGCCTTATAAGACTAAGTAGTTACTTATCTTTTAAGATAAAATAAGTAATAAGAAACTGCGCGCTTATGCCTTAAGTAGGTGTAGCAGCACTAGGTTAAATAGTACAACACTAAGCATTTAAAAAAGCACTTTAGTGTAGAAGATTAAGTTATTCTAAGGTTAAAGTATATTAAAACATAGCATTTATTAAAGAAGCTTAATGCAACATACTTAGAACCCTTTAAAGTACTTAAGAAAATTAAAAAGCTAGCATACTAGCTAAACTTACTATAATTAATATAAAAAATTTATTTTATCTTTTATATTTTACTGCTAGAGTAATAGAATAAACCTTTTTAAAAAAAGCCTTTCTAGCCTAGGCCTGTACACATTCTAGAGACAGATAGTAAAGACTACTATAAAGTTAAAAGAATTCTTAAACATAAAAATCTAAAGGTAGGATAATAGTTTCTTATAAAGTAGCTTAAGTAGCTTTTTAAAAACTCTACTTAAAAACTATAAAAAAGTTTTATAAGATTATTAGCTTACTTTTTATAATACATTATAATAAAAGTAATAGCTAAACACTACATTTATAAGTACCTTTTAGGGTATAACTGCACTAACTTTAGCACTTACAGCAAAACTTAATATAATCTAAACTCTGTAACATAGAAATTACTAAAAAAAGTTAGTATATAAATAAATAAAAATAAAGTAATAACTTATACTTTTTACTATAAAATTTTAACTTTATGTAGCTTATAAAGTTATAACCTAGAGTGTAGTAGAAATGTCTGTATTAAAGGTACTATCTAGGGCTACACTAGACCTAAAGAGGTTCTAAGGGAAGTCTAGACTAGGTATTATCTATATATATAACAAAAACATTTTAAAAATTTCTAAAAAACATTACTAGCTACTTTCTTAGTAAAATAAAAGTTCTACACACTTTTAATTTATTTATGCTATACTAAACTGCTAATTTATAACTAGTAAGCTTACCTTCTTAGCAGTAGGTATATTTAGCCTATAGTAGTACTACTGTTTCTCTTAGTTAGTTGCGCAGCTGTCTTTAAAAAAAATTGCCTTAAACTTAGACTAAATAATAGTATTATTTAGATAGTTTTTACTAATACTACTAAAACTACTTTAAAATAAAGTTAGCTATAATCTAAATAACTTGTAATACTAAGACATACTTTATGCTACTTATAGTTATGTTCTTAAAAAACCTAATACTGCTAGGCATACTTTGCTAGCGTAAAGCCCTTAGTCTTATGCTTTAGCTACTAGAAGTATGCATTAATATGCTTTTTAAAGGCTAGTGTATATAAAAGAACATTTTTTTAATAGTAAAGCTAAGCCTTAGTATCTAAGTTAGGTTTTTAACTTAAGTTACTTATAGTTTTAATAGCATGTTTATTATAGTTAAAAGCTTAGTTAATATAGTACTAAAGAATATTTCTAGCATAGTAGAAGTAAAGGTTAAGCTATATAAAGTTAGCATAAATTTAAAAAGCTTTAAAAAAACTTTTTTTTATATAGCTACCTACTTTTTTATTAGCACAGCCTTTATAAATACTAAATAGTGTGCCTTTTAAGCACACACTAGTGTTTATAGCTATATAAAAATTAAAAGCTAAAAGCTTTTTACTACTTTTTTTTAAATAATAGCGCAGTAATATAGCTATAGCACTATTTCTAGATAAGTAGTAGCTAAGGCTCTAAGTAAAGCAGAAGCTTATAAATATGTGTAAAAATCTCCTTTTTAAAGCACTAGGCAAAAGATGTAATAAGCATAGTAAACAAAAAATAAAGTTATAGCTAAAAGAACTAGTTAAAAAGAAGCTAAAGTAAAAATAAAAAAAAGTTTAAAAATAGTAAAAATAGTGTTTTATACTTAAACCTATACTTACTTTTTTTACTTTATATAAAGTCTAAAGTTACTTTAGAGCCTTACTACCTATAACCTACTTAGTATAAAATATTAGAGAGATAAAAAAACATATAAATAGCTTAAAAAAACTATTACTTATACTTATACTTAATTAACTAAAAAAGTAACTACTTTTAGTAAATAGTAATATATAAAAGCATTATTCTTAAGTATTTTATGCACAGAGATATCCTTAAAGCACTAATTTATTAGTACTTAAAGGAACTAGTAAAACAACTTACTTATATAGCACTATACTTCTCTATTTAGCACTTATAACTTTAGACTAGAGTAGCTATAAACTTAGTCTTAAAAGCTTTATAGCACTAACTTTAAAACTGTTTTAGTAATACATTAAAACTTTAAGCTATTTTAAATAAAATTATAATATTATAAGCTTACTAATAACTATTCTTTTAAAAAGAACTACCTGCGCAAGAGTAGTGCATCTACAGATGCCTTATAGTACTTATAAGTACTAAAACTAAAACTTTAAGACCTTTAAAAGTAGACCTTAACTAAATAGTAAAAAAAAACAAGTTATAATCTTAAGTTACTTTTATAAAAGTAGGCTTTTTAATTATAGTTAATTTACTTTACCTAGCCTTTGCAGGCCTATTAGGCTTAACTTAATAAAATAAGAACACCTTATATTAGTAGCTACAGCGCTAGTAATAATGTTTTAAATTACCTAGTTATACTTCTTTAGACATAGTTTTTTCTTACTAAGGTTTTCTAGAGTTTAGTTACTAGTAATAAGTACTACCTAGGCGTAACCTATACAGTCCCCACCGCAGGTCTGCCTAGGGCTAGTCTAAGTTACTATAATATCCTACCTATCTAATTGCAGGATTAAGGACAACCTGTAGAAGGAGGGGGGCTATGTCACAGTTAACTTGGACATGCCTTAGACTCTCCCTAGAGAGCCCTTGGCCCAGCCTTAGGCACATGACGTCCTGTCATGTGCCCCAGCACATATATATATATACCCTCTCACGAACCCCTGAGTCTCCTCAAGGATTCGTCTATCAATACTATCCTGTACCCCCTTCTGCGCTTCATGCTTCCTGCTTCACAGTGCTCTCACACCTTTATACTTTTTTAGTAGTACTTTTAAGATTGTAACTAATAAGTCTTAGTAGCACTAAAGTGTGCTAAAGATACTTAATTATAGACTTCTTAGATAAGTTAGGTACACAGTAGCAAGTCTGCTAGAACATATAAATAGTTAGCATAGAAGAGTAGTCTATTTTCTATTTAATAATAGTAAAGTAAGAGTTTTTACTTTTACATAAAAAAAGCTTAATTTTTTTAAAGTAATATATTAATTAATTTTAAAAAATTTAAAAACATAACTTAGTTTAGTTCTTCTATAATATTTAGTAAGGTTGCTTAAGTTATTATTTAAGTAATATAGTACTAACTAAGCTAATTTCTTATTAATTTAAGAGTAAAGTTAGTATAGTCTAAGTAAGACCCTTAACTAGTTATTAGTTTAAGCTACTTTTAAGCTTTTTATGTCTTATTTATAACAGCTTAGGATGTCTACTCTAGCGTTGTTCTTACTAGAGGTGTACTTAATTTAAAAGTAATACTAAGCTAACTTTTTAGCTTAACAGACCTAATAAGCATTTAGCACCTTTGTTATTATAAAGTACTTTAATAACTAATAATTAGTATATACTAAGGTGCTTATTATTACTAATGTAAGCTTAGCCCTTTATTATTTAAACATAGTAATAATTATAAATAGCTTTTTATTATATATTTCTTAGTTTAGCTCTAAACTAGATAGGATCTTACTATAGAATAAAATAGAGCACTAATTTCTATTAGCATGTTCTTAAAATAGAACTCCTGCTACTACTCTATTAAAAGTGTTAGTTTTAATTTTAGTTTATAACATAAAGTTAAAATAGTAAAGAGTAGGTATTTTTAGTAGCTTAAACTTTAGCTTTTTAAAAGCTATATTACACTTTAAAGTTTATATAAAAAGAGTAGTAAAACTCTAAAGTGTAATAATTAGTTTTACTATAACATACTTTACAAGCAAGTTGCTTACACACCTAAGTTACTTACTTTTACTAAGACTCTACTAAACTACTTTTTTTACACTAATGCATTTCTAACAACACTACTTAGACATGCTAAAAGAATGTTAGATATAGCTTATACTTTAAGCTTTTAAATAAAACATAAAACTTTTAAAGAAATATGCTGTAGCTATGTATAAAGTCCTTTAAAAGATAATAAATAACTATAGCACTAGATAACCTTTATAAGCTAATTCTACAGCTAACTTATAAAGGCTAGGTAATAATAAGAAGTAGGTAATTATTAAAACTATACTTAAGCTATATGCGTAAAAGTTTTCCTTTTAAATAGCATTTATAGCTAATATAGCTAATTCTTTATATGCTAAGCATAATCTAGGCTATATTAGCATAAACTAGCCTAGTATGTTTATAAAGTGTTATTTAAAGCTTAAAGTAAAGTTCTAAGTATAAGTATAGTTAATAAATATTTAGCTTATAATAAAGCCTATTTTACTAAAGTTATACATGTTATTATTCTAGATGCTATACTTAGCTTTAATATTCTCTATAAGGCTAAACCTGCTTTAAATTACTCTAGAACTCTTATAAAAAGCTCTCTTATAGTTATACTACGCTTAAATATTACTTTAAGCTTTAAATAACACTTCTTAAACATATAAAGCTAGTTTATGCTAATATAGCCTAGATTATACTTAGCGTGTAAAAAATTAGCTATATTAGCTATAAATGCTATTTAAAAGAAAAATTCTTGCGCATATAGCTTAAGTATAGTCTTAATAATTACCTACTTTTTATTATTACTTAGCCTTTATAAGTTAGCTGTAAAATTAGCTTATAAAAGTTATCTAGTGCTATAGTTATTTATTATCTTTTAAAAGACTTTATATATAGCTGTAGTATATTTCTTTAAAAGTTTTATGTCTTATTTAAAAGCTTAAAGTGTAAGCTGTATCTAACATTTTTTTTAGTACATCTAAAGTAGTGTTATTAGGAATACATTAGTGTAAAAAGAGTAGTTTAGTAAGGTCTTAGTAAAAGTAAGTAACTTAGGTGTGTAAGCAACTTGCCTGTAAAGTACGTTATAAAATCTTTTTAAAATAAATTATTAATAAAATTTAGTAAAGCCTAGAAAGGATTTTACACCTGTTATAGTAGTAGGCGCCTACTAGTTGTGTAGCACTTCTACTTTCTTTAAGTTAACTTTTAGTCTTTTGTTTAAAAGTAGATAGCTAAGATACTTTATTTAAGTAATATAAAATTTACTTTTTTTAATCTTTACTTATAATTTTACTTACTATAGCCTCTCTAAAACCTTTTTAACATAAAAAATATAAGTTGCCTTATTTTTAAAGTAAATAAGAATGTTATTTAAATAAGTAATGTAAAAGTTATCTAAGTAGTTAATTAATACATTATTTATATAGCACTAGTAAGTTACTAGGCTATTACATAATCTAAAAAGTAAGACTTTATACTTATATATTTTATATTATGTCTAAAAGGTAGTACACTTTTTAAAGCTTAGGCCTATCTTAATCTTATTAAAAGCTATGTAAATATTAAACTTTATAAAAATAGTTACTTTTATAGGTCTTAACAAAAGTTTGTTTATACACAGTATTAGATACACACTTTTACAGGTAATAGCGTTAAGTTTGTAGTAATTAATATAGACACATAAGTTGCTATTTAGTTTCTATACACAAAGAATAGAAGATATAAATAGGCTTTAACTTTACTTAATAAAGCTATATTTTAGATTATTTATAATATATTTTTAGTACCTCTAGTTTCTTAACATTCTGTTTATACAAAAGGCTATAACTGTTAGGAAGAGGTTCTGTAAGAACAATTTTATAGTTATATAAGCAATGTGCTAGTAATTAGTAGGCTGCAGTGTTGCTAAATACATCTTAGTACTAATAGTATTTAGATAGTAATTAGAGGTTTACTAATACTTTAGTTTTATATTTATTATCTAATAGTAAAGCTTACTTGTCTTTAATTAAATACTTAATTTTATAAATAAAAGTTAAAAAAACTTTTTTTTATATTAAAATAAAAAGCATTTACTAAGATAATAGTAGAAGAATAAATGTCTTATAGACCTATTCTAGACTTTTTAATAAATAGGTAGATAGATAATTTAAGTGTTTTTAAACTCTAAGTAATAAAAGAGCAGTATAATTTTAGTAGCCTTAGTAAACCCTTAATTCAGTTAATTATTAGGCTGTATAACTGCTAAATATAGTTCTTTTTTTATAGTGTGTTGTGTTGTCTAATATCTAACTTTACTTCTTTATTACGCGCAGGCTAGTTTAATTGCATAAGCAAAAGTAGTAAAAGTTTATAAGTAGTAAAATACTTACTAGGCTATATAATCTAATTTTTTTTTTTTATATCTAGTTAAAGTTTAAAATAACATAACTATTTAATACTAATAATATAATCTTATAAGCTTAAGTTTATAATTATAAAAAGGCAGTTTTAGATGCTTCTACTATTAATTTGCATATGCAGGCAGATATACTAGTAGACAGGAACTTAGGTTTAGTCTTAAAAGCTCTTAACTATAACTTTAAAAAGTAAATGTTAGATAAAGATATAAAAGCATTAAAATAGAAACTTAGTAGTTATTAAGTTAATAAATAAGAAACTATATGCACTAGTATTAACTAAAAAATTTAATTAAACTTTAATACTTTCTAAGTATAAAATAGTAGAGACTTAAAAATATTTTCTTTTAAATAAGTGTAATAAGTTAATATTTACTAAGTTATATTTATTTAAGCTTAAAATAAAAAGTTTTTTTAAGTATTTTTATTTCTTATCTAAGAAAAGTTTAAGTTATAATTATATATAACATACTTTACAAGCAAGTTGCTTACACACCTAAGTTGCTTACTTTTGCTAAGACTCTACTAAACTACTCTTCCTACACTAATGCATTCCCCACAACACTACTTAGACGCGCTAAAAGAACGTTAGATATAGCTTACACTCTAAGCTTTTAAACAAGACATAAAACTCTTAAAGAAATATACTGTAGCTATGTGCAAAGTTTTATAAAAGATAATAAATAACTATAGCACTAAATAACCTTTATAAGCTAATTCTACAGCTAAATTATAGAGGCTAGGTAATAAAAAGAAGTAGGTAATTATTAAGACTATACTTAAGCTATATGCGTAAGGAATTTCCCTTTAGATAGCATTTATAGCTAATATAGCTAATTCTTTGCGCGCTAAGCATAATCTAGGCTATATTTACATAAACTAGCCTAGTATGTTTGTAAAGTGTTATTTAGAGCTTAAAGTAACATTTAAGTGTAAGTATAACTATAAAAGAGCTCTTTATAAGAGTTCTAAAGTAATTTAAAGTAGGTTTAGCCTTATAGAGAATATTAAAGCTAAGTATAGCATCTAAGATAATAACATGTACAACTTTAGTAAAATAAAGTTTATAATTAGCTAAATATCTTTTAACTATACTTATACTTAAAACTTTACTTTAAGCTTTAAATAACGCTTTATAAACATACTAGGCTAGTTTATATAAATATAGCCTAGATTATGCTTAGCGCGCAAAGAATTAACTATATTAGCTATAAATGCTATTTAAGGGGAAATTCCTTATGCATATAGCTTAAGTATAGTCTTAATAATTACCTACTTCTTTTTATTACCTAGCTTTTATAATTTAGCTGTAGAATTAGCTTATAAAGGTTATCTAGTGCTATAGTTATTTGTTGTTTTTTATAAAACTCTGCACATAGCTATAGCACATTTCTTTAAGAGTTTTATGTCTTATTTAAAAGCTTAAAGTGTAAGCTATATCTAATGTTCTTTTAGCATGTCTAAGTAGTGTTGTAGGGAATGCATTAGTATAAAAAGGGTAGTTTAGTAGGGTCTTAGCAAAAGTAAGCAACTTAGGTGTGTAAGCAACTCGCCTGTGAAGTACGTTATTTATAAACTTTTTTTTAAATTCTTATTACTTTACCTTAATTTTTTATACTCTAGGAATAGAATAATTACTAGTAAAATGTTCTAGTTTACTATAATTATAATAGTTACTAAGAGTTGTCTGTCTTTTAGAGGCAGGTGTCTAGCTAGGTTAACAGTGGGTAGCTAGGGTGGATTAGGGTACTAACATAGGTGCAGGTTAGAGTGCACTAGAATAGTATACTGCCTTAGATGTATTACTAGAAACTTTTTAAAATTAATTTATAATAACTCTAACATTAAAGTATTAGGTGTAGTAAATAGTTTACTTTAAAATAGTAAAAGTGTTTCTTCTTTCTATGTTATAAGCTATTAGGTAGGCTACTATTATTTTAAAAAAACCTTTTTTAAGTGTATTTAAAACCTAAGTTTAGTTCTTTTAGGCTAAGTAGTATCTGCTTTTATAAGTAAAAACACTATTTTAACTTTAATATAAACTTTTTAATAGCAGCACTAATAAAGTAAGCTTTAAAAGTAAAAAATACTTTTTTTTACTTATTTTTAAACTAAAAGTAATTTAATTTAGCTAAGTATCTAGGCTTTACGTATTCCTTCGCGATACTAGCAGTGTGTCCCTATACTAATGCTATGCGTGCGCGCTTACTCTAATAGTAATCTAAATTAATGTTAAGTTTATTTATAATAAAGGCTTACTATTATTTAAACATAAGTTTTTTACTATTTATTAAGTTTTTAATCTTAAGTATATATTTAGTAAAGTACCTTTAAAAAAGCTTAAAAGTGCCTAAAAAGTCTCTTACTATTAGTGTAGTAAAAGTAATTTAAAGCATTATTAAAAGTAATTTAGTAATTAGTAAAAGTTAATTAAAACTAATAGTTTTTAATTTAGTTAGCTATTTAATTTATGCTTTTAATTAAGCAACTTAGTTTTTAAAAGCTATGCTACTAGAGTTTAACTTTAAATCTAGTAAGTTTTTAGCTTTAAGTTCTATAAAAAAGGTTTAGCTATTAAAGTTAGTAGTTATTTAGCTTTAGTAGCAGGCATATTACCTTAGCTGCAGCTAGAGCGTGTTGTAAGCTTTATACTAAAGTTTAAAAGTAGTTAAGAGTTAGGTATTAGAAGTTATCTTTAATTCTAATAAGTTATTAGTAGTCTTTAGGTTTTTACTTTAGCACACTTTTTATAACTTTTCTAAAAGTAATTTTAATTATAAAAAATAAAAAGTTCTAAACTTAAAAGCTTTAGTTAATAAAAAGTTTCTAAAATTTTATTTATAATAATGTACTTTACAGGCAAGTTGCTTACACACCTAAGTTACTTACTTTTACTAAGACCTTACTAAACTACTTTTCTTATACTAATGCATTTCTAACAACACTACTTAGACATACTAAAAAAATGTTAGATATAGCTTATACTTTAAGCTTTTAAATAAGATATAAAACTTTTAAAAAAATATGCTATAGCTATATATAAAGTCTTTTAAAAGATAATAAATAACTATAGCACTAGACAACTTTTACAAGCTAATTCTACAGCTAACTTATAAAGGCTAGGAAATAAAAAAGAGTAGGTAATTATTAAGACTATACTTAAGCTATATGTGTAAGAATTTTTTTTTTAAATAGCATTTATAGCTAATATAGCTAATTCTTTACACACTAAGCGTAATCTAGGCTATGTTAGTATAAACTAGCCTAGTATGTTTATAAAGTGTTATTTAAAGCTTAAAGTAAAGTTTTAAGTATAAGTATAGTTAATAAATATTTAGCCTATAATAAAGCTTATATTACTAAAGTTATATATATTATTATTTTAGATGCTATACTTAGCTTTAATATTCTTTATAAGGCTAAACCTACTCTAAATTACCTTAGAACTCTTATAAAAAGCTTTTTTATAGTTATACTATGCTTAAATATTACTTTAAAGTCTAGATAACACTTTCTAAACATACTAAACTAGTTTATGCTAATATAGCCTAGATTATACTTAGTGCGCAAAAAATTAGCTATATTAGCTATAAATACTATTTAAAAGGAAAATCTTTGCGTATATAGCTTAAGTATAGTCTTAATAATTACCTGCTTCTTTTTATTACCTAGCCTTTATAAGTTAGCTATAGAATTAGCTTATAAAAGTTATCTAGCGCTATAGTTATTTATTATCTTTTAAAGGACTTTATACATAGCTATAGCATTTTTTTTAAAAGTTTTATGTTTTATTTAAAAGCTTAGAGTGTAAGCTATATTTAATATTCTTTTAGCATGTCTAAGTAGTGTTGTTAGAAATGCATTAGTGTAGAAAAAGTAGTTTAGTAAAGTCTTAGCAAAAGTAAGCAACTTAGGTGTGTAATTAACTCACCTGTGAAGTACGTTAACTAAATAATTTAATATAATAGTGTGTAAAAACTGCAACTTAAACTAAATTAAACACTTTTTAAAGTTAAACATAGTTAAATAAATAATTAATATAATATTATTAATAAGGCTGTTACTAGTAAAAGTAAGTTTTTTAATATAATGTAACAGCACAGGGAAGATAATAAGTCTAAATACAGTAAAAATCTACTTAGAGGCATATAGAAGTGCGTGGGGACTTAGAACCTAGGAATTTCTATTAACATCTATAGGCCTTGTACAAAAGAATATTAGAAAACTACTAAGCTAGCTACAGGGGCAAGGTGCAACTAAATACATAAAGGAATAGAGGTAACTGCAGGGGACAGGATTAAGTTATAGTTAGAGCTAATATAGAGACCCTTTAGATAGGTTCTAAACAACCTAAGATAGAACAATCTGTAAGAATCATTACAACATGTTAGTAAACTATACTCTAGCAGTATTAAACTATATTTATATAAAGTTATATTTTTTATTATATAAAGTATATTATTTATATTTTTTTTAATTTAAAAAACTAATAAAAGAACTTAACTTAAAAGCTATAAGTAAAGGCGTAGGCAGCCTAAAAGTAGATAACTTAAAAGGCATTTAAAAAGGCTCTAGAAAGAGAGTAAAGCAGCATAGTAATTTTCTTTAATGCTATAATTAGTTAGCAGACTAAGCTCTAGAATGTTAAGTATATAATAATACCTACACAGTAGAGATTTAAAAGATAGCTAAAATAAAAAAAATAAAAAAAAACTAACAATATTAACTAGACTATATAAGTAAGGCAAGTAAATACTTATTACTATAAACAATAAATTTACTATATTAATAATAACTACACTGCTAGTTACTACTAAACAAAAACATTATAATAAAGGCATTATATTAGTATTAGGTTTTTAGTCTAATTTTTTTTTTTAGTAATAAAATTTTTTTCTTAAAAAGTTATACTTTATTATATTTTATTTAAATTAGTTTTAAATTAGTTTTAAATATTTCTTATATACTATAGATAAAGACTATTAGCCTATTAAAAAAAGTAGTGTAATAATTTTTATAAATTATTCTATCTTAGGTTGCTTAGATCCTATCTAAAGGGTCTCTATATTAGCCCTAACTATAACTTAACCTTGTCCTCTATAGTTACCTCTATTTACCTAAGTATTTAGTTGCACCTCTCCTCTTAGCTAAATTAGTAGTTTTCTAATATCCTTTGTACAAGGCCTATAGGTGTTATTAGAAATTCCTAGGTTCTAAGTCCCTACGCACTTCTTCCTATATGCCTCTAAGTGGATTCTCACCGCATTTAGACCTATTGTCTTGCCTATGCTGTTACATTATTGTCTAGTTAATTAGGCTTAGGTAGTAAGTAATCTATAATTAATATGTGTAGAATAGACAGAAGGTTATTATCTAGTTAATTAGGCTTAGGTAGTGAGCAATCTGTAATTAATGTTTTAGAATAGACAAAAGGCTATTATCCTATTAATTAGGCTTAGCTAGTAAGCAATCTATAATTAATATGTGTTAAAGATTGCAAGGCCCCCTAAGCTAGATGCAAAAGCTAAATGTGCAGTGGTAACTATAGTACTAGTCTAGAGCGCAACTCTAGGCTCATAACTCTTGCATAAGCTAAAAAGGGGTTATATAGGAAGTAAGTTAATAAGGTAGTAAGATCTATACAAAGTAGATTAAATAAGTGTATTATAAGGTCTAAGGAGCTTAATAGAGCTCTGGGCTGACTATATACTGTACGAGAGAGGAGCTATGCCTAATGAGTGAATAGTGCAGTACATGGGTATGATATCGCGTGAGACACGTGCGACACTTGCCTGTGTACAGAAGCGTGCAAGAACTTAGATAGCTTGCTAGATAGGACCCTGAATCCTGAGTTCTCTTAGGCTTCAATCAAGGTTGTCTCCTCCCTAATTAAACTAGCCCAACAACTAAGGTCTGTTTGGAAAGTCTTTAAGTCTAAATCATTTAAAGCAGATGTGACTTAGCGGAAGGTCGACTTCCCTGTGAAGTTGAACAGATGACAGCAGAGACCTACTACCACAATAAAATATTCACAGAGGTGTGATTGCAGAGTCCTAGATTACAGAAAGAGTAGGGTCATTGTTTAGTAACAGGGGGATAAGCAGCTAATGTCCCTAAAAAAAATAGGTAACTTATTAATGTAGAATAAGAGGTTCACAATTAACTAGGGATGTATTAGTGAATAAAAGCACTAAAAGTTAAGACACTAACAGGTAACAACATGCAGACCAACGACCAGACGCCGCATGCGATTATGTTCTGTGAACCTCCAACTACAACATCTCTAAGCGCAGCAGATTGTTAAACTCCTTGTAGGAAGTTTGTTAAACAGGGCCTAAAGCACCAACTGCTAGCTTTTCTTAACACCTGACGGTCCATCTCAGCTGTAAGTCGCATCGCATCGCTGGTATCTGGAGGGGAGTTGAGCGCTTGCGACTTAAGGGTGCGGAAGGTAGTTTTGTGCTTGTTTGAGAGGTCTGCTTTAAACTACGAAACAGCTTAAGCCAGGCGAATTTCAGGCTTCAGCCGAGAAGCATTTGCCAAAACGCTTGACATTGGGCACTTGTGAAGGCTGAAAACTGACAAAGCGCAGCAAAGATTGAGACAAGGAGTCCTGTTTGGAGATTGGGTGGCAGCACGAGTCTGGGCCTAAGAGTTCTAACTAGTCAGCTATTGCCCGTGGTAGATTAATCCATGGGACTAAACTTACCACTTAAATCACTTGAAGTACAACTTAGCTGCACACTGACAAGTCTAGAAAGAACTTGGACTAAGAAGTTTATCAGAAGTTAAGAGAGGAGGCGGTGGGAGGATTTGAACGAGTTTGTTGTGCTGGCACTCAGGCTGAGAACGGCTGAAGTGCCGTGGGCTGAAGCCGAAGGTGGCTGCGCATCTCAGCTACAAACCCTCCTACGAGTCACAGGAGGCCGCTTGAAGGCTTCCTCCCTCAAACGCTGTACGTAGCGATCCTCATCACGTCAAGAAACAATCTTGTAAATACGGCTAGAACCTGATGCGAGCTTCCTAATTTGTTACAGTCAAGCTTCGAGCGTCTTCTACACAGAACTGCGCTTGAAGATTCGCCACTCAACCTCGCCACGAGCAGATGAATACCTCGATCGCACTAGCAGGGAAGACGGCCGACCCGCACCAGCACACATCTTGTCTGGGAGGCGTGAATGTATATAGCCGGCGCATTGTAACGGCTCATACCCTTAGGGTGTATGGCTATAATAGAACACACACACAAACGTCTGGGAGGCGTTCGATTTATCAGCGTATGGCTGATAGAATGAAGCGCGTAGTTGCCATTAAGTGTGGCGACGCCAAGTTATTCCGGGTATGATTCTAGTTCCGCCTTAGTCAGATATCGGCGAGACTCACGATCGGTCGGAACAAGATCCGCTGCAGAAACTAGAACTAGGCCCTTGATTAGCCAGGCACAGCCGAAGGCTCCGTATATGCAACGGGAAATGCTTGGCTTAGGCGTGAGTCTAATTGGTGTCGCAACAAGAAGGGGACGAGATGATGAGCGAGCGAATTGCTCTACAAGCCAGGTGAAGCGCCATTTTCGAGGATATTATTGTGCTCACTGACGGGCTTTTCGCTGAAATATCCTCATAGTCGGAATCACCCTCTGCTATACGTTTTGCCGCTCTCTCCTCTTGCTCAACATATCTCGCTTCATCGGTAGAAGCAATCTCTTCTGGAGGGGTTTCTGATCGCTTCCTCTTTTTGACTCCCACGGGCAATAAATCCTTGCTAAGCGATCCCTTCTGGCGCACCTTTACCTCCGCTGCATTGAGAAATTTGCAAAGCTGTCGAGCGGATATGTTCAATTCTCGATCGGGGTTTCCCATCTCTTCCTGAACTAGTCCCTTGTGGGCAAAATCGCTAAGGTGCAGCTGTAAGCCAGGATGATCGGTAGCGATTCCTTGCTCGTCACGAAATATCTAACGCTGTCAGGTATCATAACGTAAAGTGCGCCTTTTGATAAGATAGTATACCTCATTGGCTGCCTCTTGAACTACTCGTAGTACATCTCCATCAACAGTAATGTTCCAGATGGGTCCGCCACGTCGACAACGTCGCTCTACGTGACCCTTTCTTGCCGTACTCAATATCAAGGCCGACAACAACGCGCACGTTTGCGTCCGAATCGAGAAGGTAGTCTTCAGCTAGCTGACCTAGTCTCTTCTTCTTCTGCGAGTACGCAACTTCGATGATAACCCCAGGGTATTGTGCGTTCTCGTGCCAAAAAGACGCGTCTGGCTCATATTTCGACCTCCTGCCAGTTGGACAGTCTTCTACGGGAAATTCAATCTCCGTCGATCGGGCAGGCCATACTTTTTGCGCGAAGCGGGCGGCTTTATCTGATCCTCTCCGTATCGCTTTCAGTTGGCTTCGAATCGCGTCTTCCACTCCGTCAATGAATAGCTCATGTACCCCGGTCGGCATCCGAACAACGAGGCGGTGCGTTTCGCTGTTGTAATCATACCTGCTCAAGTCCTGTCGTCAGCCGTCGTGCCCGCCGTGTCTGGAGCATACCCACCGTATCTTGTCGTTGACGTATCCCGATAGGTCCTCGTCCCGCCGAAGCCGACGTTCTATCTCATCATACTCTTCTGCCGAAAGCTGAAATTCGGTCCACGGGTTTCGCTTGGTGTGCTTTCCAGCCCGGATTTCTTTGAAGAGCGCAATAACCCGATGGGCTTGCGCGAACGGCTTTTCGTCCGTTGGCGGCGGCGTCAAAGGATGAGTTGCGAAACTCGAAGGGGGTGTGATGTGTGAGTCCTTCGTTATAGGGGCGTACTCCGAGAACATAGCCATATGCTGCACCGCATCGCGAAGTTGACTATGGCCGTCGCGCAAACAGGTAATAGTTGGATGATGGGGCGTTAGCTGACTCAGCAACGGCGCCAAGCATCTGTTGCACGCTTAGCCAATGACAAATCGCCACTCTAGATTTGTCTGCTCGAAAGACCTCACAACACGTAAAACAGCATCCTCTGCTCCAGCCTACGCATACAAACAAGAATCGCCAATCGTCACAGAGGAGGGGACACAAGGAAAGATGGCCCTGGACTAGACAAGGTTGCCGCAGGGAGAATAACGCCATGTCGGACGGGGTTCTTCGCGAGGTCCGGTTGTCATGGCTTGGCTAGAATGAGGACGCATTTTGGGTCTCAGAATGGACCACGTTGTGGTCTCCGCCGTGGACGGGCTCGGACGCGAGTTCCAGATTTCCACCTCCCCAAATCAGATTAGATCAGATCGAGGCCTGTGCTCAATATCTCTTGGCGCTCACCACTCTGCTCGATCTTACACTTCGCAGTGGCAACAACATCCAACCTCAACATTCGGCTATTCTCCTAATCCACTTCAAAAAATTTTAGGCTCCTCTAACAAGGTCATAGCCGGAGCGGGTCGGCCGTCCTCCCTGCTAGCGCCATCGATATGTTCATTTGCTCCTGAGGAGGCTCAGTGGCGAATTTCAAAATGTAGTTCTATAAGCAGAAGGTGCTCGAAGCTTTGCTGCGGCAAATTAACAGGCTGTATAATTCATGTTGATCCCCGGCACTCTAGGAAATAGAGAGAATAAAATATATGTATAATAATAACGTACGTTAATATAAATTGAATCATTTGCATTCTGATAGCTTAGGATCTATTACGCTCGACTTTGCATGTCCACATCCTTCCTGTCCCAACACCGATGCCAATGGTGCCTCTTGACACCGCCGAGCATGACGGCCGATACTCTGAGGGCACCCACACTAGATTCTCTGAATTGTGTGTTATCCATACACCATCTGCGCTCAAAGCGAGGCCTTGATACTGAGGACTGCAAGGTTCTAACATAGTTTGAAGTGTGTCGGGACCTGGCAGGGCACTAATGTCGATAGTGCCAATATTCGTGTGGAGATATGAGCCAGAAATTTCAAACGAGATGCGGTGAAGTACCTTGCCAATGCTAAGTGTCGACAGGCACTTAGCATTGGCAGATTACTGTAGAGGACCTGCAAAAGTATGTACGCTCAATAAAGGATCGTTGTTGGGCTGTGATACGGGCAAGGGGCGGCCATACGCAGTGGCGACAGACAAATGTTGCTTTAAGTGTATTTTACATTATAAATTACTATAGTAACGTTAGTGCAAATGCTTAAAATTTAGCTTTTTTAGTTTACTTAGAAAGCTAAAGTTATTTAACTTTTTTTTATTAGTGTGCTAAAAGTTAATTAGTAGATGCATTATTAATTAAAGTACAAGGTGCTAAAATTTTGTTAGAGTGGACTGTTTACTTGTGTGGACTGCTTGCTTGTGAAATAAGTTAGCTGTACTAACTAACCTAGACGTTACTAGTTAAGAAAAGCTGTTTTGGAACGTACTACTTCCTGTTGAACACGCTGAGTGTGAAATGCGGAATCTCAGGCAATAATACGACGAGGCGTAATCGCTGGGTGCATACTAGCCATGTAGATATGAGGGCAAATAGGAACCTAACTTGAAAATGATGCCACGTAAGAACAACATGTCTCCAGAGCTCACTATCAGTGGAAATGCGAGAGACCGTAGCTCATATTATTGCACTTTCAAATCAGCATCGTGACAGGGCTAGAGTATTGCTGAAAACAAGGCGACATCGAGGTGACGGGCGCGTGTAAACTTTATTTCCTTAAATCAAACATCAGCCAAATTAAGAGAAGGCAGAATCTCAGGGGGTGGCGTGTCAAGGAATTCCCTCGTTGTTTGATATTCCATCATTGCATCGCTCCATCAGTGGCTTAAGGCGAGGTACCAATTTGCAGGGATACACTGTGTTAATGCTTGTCTAAAAGTTTGACATAGTTAGCGTGTGTAGGCGCCCTACCTCTTGAATTGACACCTTTGCTTCTGCAGGTTCCATTCAAAATGCTTCAGAGCCTAGAGACGAATTGTTTGCTTTCATAGTCCCTCCAGAATTCTCTGCGTTCCTTCCCGCGTTCCATATTACTCAAAGTCGATTCGTTAAATTTATCCCAAGGCTTCTGCAATCTGAAGAAGCCATGACCTTGGTTTGGAGGTTCTTTCTTCATTTATGGGTGTGACCACGACTCCAAACCTCCCACCCTGGACACTAGATTGGTCAAATAGTAGGTTTGTTAGTGAAGTTGCGGCATAATTCGACTACAAGGCAGCAGGGCATATCGAACTCTCCTAGTCTTTCTCAAAGGCCAGAAAGCATTTAACGCTCACTAGTAACGCATCGACAGAGAGTTGCATTGAGAGTCGTATTCCCCGACCACCACGACCGTCCAACAGGGAAACTAAAAGCAACAGACATCGAAAAAATGCTCTTCGCCATTGGGTCGCACTACTTCAAGGATATAAATAGATCTAGCTATTCTTTTAATTTGCTAAGAAACGCTATAGAACGTACTTTACCCGAAGATCTTTCGAAGCAACTACATAAGATCCTAGACCGCCAGATGGCGAGGATACAAACTGCTCCGCGATAGAGCCTTATATCCGAGTCATTCACTATAGATGTGCCTCCTGGAAACGAAGTGATCCTAGTTAAATCCTATGGAACGGGTCGTGTTTTGCATGTCCACCGAGTTCTTTTCAAACTGTTGGACCAAAAAGGGTGTTTTTCGCCAAGGCCAGGTGCACTGGGATATCTGCTCAAGCTATATCTTACGGCGATAGAATTGAGTTGTCGGGTTGCAATATTCCCGCGATTATTCGCTCTGCTGGCGCATGGTGGCTCTGGCTTATGTTGCACCGCTGGTGGATGGAGAGGACTAGCCAGAATGCGAGATGAAGGGCCTTGTTGACTTCAAGTTCGTCTAAATTTCAGTTGTGCTACTGATACGTAGGCCTAGTTATCAGATTTGAGTAAAAGCTAGTAAGAACCAACTGTAGACTAAAACTGTTGCGTGAGGCTTTAGAGGCTGTGTAAATAGATGAATCAGGTTAAAAGTCCCAGTGTCTATATTCTATACTTCATACAGTTCCAATTATGTTCCTACGAATTTTAGGTATTCAGCAACTTGAATCACAGCAGTTGTTAGCCTCACGACTAGGTACAGGATCGATCAAGAGACATAACGAACCCATTCTAGCTTGAAGGCTCCCAGGACTATCTGGGGATCCCTCAGCACTTAAATACCTCATATCTGCTTCTGTCTCTTATTCCCAGCCCCCATCATTTGCACCCAGAAACAGCGAATTCTGTCCCGGATTAATCTCATACCCCCTATGTAGCCTCTCAAAATGCGCATGACACTCTATAGACCACGCAAATAACGACAAACACAGCCAAAAAAAAAAAAATCCTTTTGGCTGTCTCGCATGCTGGCCATCCCATATGGTCGTAGCCTTCAGTCCGCTCGATCATGGCCCCACATTTCGGGCAGTCTTTCGGGCCGGTAGCAGTCTTGTACTCAACGAACAGTCGTTCATTCCAGCGGCCGCCGTCTTGGAAGTCTACAAGGGATTTCCGGTGCGCGGCGCAGGATTTGGTCGGGATGTGGGGCGCTCTAGCATATGGTGCAGGTCTAGGCTTGTTGCACGGTGCTGAATGAGAAGACAGGTAGAAAGTCTGGTTCGCGTTTTGGGAAGCTGTCGGTGCGCGAGCGGATGTGGGCGGTGAGGGAGGCTTTGAACAGTTTGTCGATGGAGGGGTCGGTCATAGTATTCTGAAGCCCAGGGATAGAGATAGGGTTTCGTAGGATGAAACATGGCGCTTTTGGCGAAAGTAAGTGGGGAATCTGGTGATTGTGGAGAGGTCGAGTTTGTTTGGTGAAGCATGAACTGCAGTAGATGTGGTTGCAGGACGGACAGATGGTGGGGTCTGGCTCGTTTTGGTGGGTGGGCACAGGTCGGATATTCGGTGATGACTTCGGGGAGTGGGAGAGAATTCTAAAATGCCTTGTGATGTCGCTCAAGAAACTAACTTCTAGCTAGCCCTTGACCTAGATAATCGTCTGTTGGTCTGCTGCCGAAACCTAGAGGGTGACTGTGCCACCCTTCCGCTGCTGCTATTGGTAACTAATGTCAAATTGTTGATCGATGACAGCCAGGGTATATTCCTTGTGGATGTTTACAAAATCGTAGAGGGCGGCGAAGAGGACGGTGTAGAGAGGCTTGTTGTGTATCCGCGGATCTTCTTCCAGATGCTTCATCGCACGACACATATCCTCAGGCCCATAGAAGCGTACGAAAACCGCCACAATATATGGGTTGTCTGATTTGAAGTTGTAGAAAGTAATATGAGGCCTCGCAGCCTCTCGAAGATGCTACTCCATCTCTTTCACCTCTTGCTATAGTTTGCGGGATACCCAAAGTATGGAGAAAGTTTCCCCGACTCAAAACAGACTTTCGGTTAGTATGGATCTAAATGCTGGCTGCAGCTTGCACGCTGCTGTCGAGGATCGGGTCTGAGAACTGGGCACCTGGGGAATAGTTAGCTAGGGTGCCCTTGATCAACTTTGAAATAAGGATCATTCTGATAGCACCGTGGTTAGGGATGGTTTGGAGAGAAGATCTCACCTGAAGCTGAAAATGTAGGAGAATTGTGGGTGTCTTAGCAGCCGCACTAGCGTGAAGTTGTAGTGAAAGCAATAGAGGAGGAGTAAAATAGGAGAAATGTATGATTGGAGATTCTTTGGTTCCTGAGTGCCCAGAAACCAATATGGCTCTGCTTTTGACAAGATTAGAATCTTCCTGTCTATGGCTATAACTTATAAAAGAGGAATTCCCCTTGAGAATGACCCAATTCTCTTAGGTATCTCTTGAACATATTGTCTCCTAGAGTATGCTAGAAAGTGCTTGCGTTATTGTGTTTATACCTCTGAAAGTAGATTAGAGCCACTTGGCTGCAACTTTAAGAGTTCAACTGTGTGCTGCGTTCCCTTGCTGGGTATTTATTGCTACAAGTAGACATGTCCACAAATATTACTGGAGGAGTGATATTGTCGATCTGTGCTTAGACCTTTCTGTACAGGGTACATGAAGGCTTTACTTAAATTTATGCTTCACCCTTCTTTATCTATTGGTCTGGGTAGTGAATTGAAGAGGGATTTGGAAGCGAATTAGGAAATGGGGATTGAAATAGAGAAAAAGCTTGGGTCAGACTCTTACAAGCAGAAGACAACGGCGCTGAATGCAACTCATGACCATCTAACGAAATTATTAAGAGATATGCATCGCAACAGGGAGCTCCTTGACGATTTGCGGGACCTATCCATGGGGGCCGAAATGCAAACCAGAGTCAGTATCGGTAGAAATGTTGAGGACCGTGGGAATTGGCATTGGACATGTGGACAACGTCTTCCTCAGAGCCATATTTGTCACAATGTAACTAGCATCATAAAAGAGACGCACCAGTTACGAGTTGTTTGCTACTCGGGACGAAAATGACGGCGAAACGTGGAGGACAAAGGTGAAACAGGACCTCGTGATGGTCGTTGGTGTTGGTGCGGCTGTCGCCCCAGCAACGCGCGATACGAAAATAAACGCCGCCGAACTCGACCACCAGGCCGTCGCGAGCACATCTTCAACATTGCATCACTTCTGTTCTTCCGCTGCACGCCGTACGCTTTGGCTCTAAAGATTTGGCGATTTTGCAGTGTTGATAGTGTGTTTACTCTCGCTTTCTTCGCCTGCACGATCCCCGTGACTCCGACTCTCACCCTATATTCCTTGGTTGGATATCCGACGCCGATCGCCGGTGCATGAGCGCCTGAAAGCTATCGAAGCCGCTGGCGGGCTCTGCAGTTATGGACACGAGTTACCTGGCCCAGCAAGTTACGACCATCATCGGCCAGCTGCACGGCCTGTTTGATGATATTGGTGTTCCTAGCCATGAGAGGGATTCCCGCGAGGCAGAGGTACAACGAGCCCCGCTATGGCACTGCATGCAGGAATAATGACTAACCTCCCTACCAGCTCTTCTCAGCTCTGTCTGAGACTCTCCATAATCAGCTCCGTCATGTCACCAAGTACGTTTCCCATGCACCATTTCCCATGTGTCGCTAACGATGCCCCTCACAGCGAGAAACACGAGATGACAGAGGAGGCGCATCGCTTGATCAAGACCATCAGGCAGATGGAAACATCTCTCGAAGATAAGAAACCTAACGCTGGATACGAGCTTGACGACAAGAACATGAAGGTCACTTACCCTTTAACCCGCTGCCTTCAGACGCTCAAGGAGAAGTTCAACGCTGTCGGCAAACTTCATCGAGAGCGCTTCGAGCAAGTGAGGAGTATGTCGCTCCTCAATACTGTACTCGAGGATACGCTAACGCCGCGCAGAACTTGCTGAGGCTCTCGAGTCTTATGCCTCTCACCTGGAACCCTCCTTCGTCCAGGTCAAGCTCCCCCCATCCGGGCCTAATGCCACAATATCTACCTCTTTCGATATTTCACCGTCCTATGTTGCGTCTCTGGACAATGAGTTTACGCGTGTCTACGAGGAATATACACGGCGGATCAACAATGTACAAGCCCTGTGCCAAGAGATCATTCAGCTATGGGCCGAGCTAGGGACGCCACAGGCGCAGACGGACAGCTCTATCGTAAAGCATGGGCGCGACGCACCGGAGCAGTTGGGATTGCACAAGGATGATTTGGCGCAGCTGAAGTCGAAGAAGGAGCGTTTGATCGAGGAGAAGCGCGGCCGGGAGCGTCGACTCAAGGAGCTTCACGCTACAATCGAGGACCTTTGGGAACGCCTCGGGATTGAAGAGCATGAGCGAAAACAGTTCCTAATGAGCAACCGTGGTTGCGGGCTCCGGACAATCAACGAATTCGAGGATGAGCTTGCCAGGCTGAACGAGCTGAAGCGCCAAAATCTTCATCTCTTCGTAGAAGAAGCGAGGTGCAAACTGCAGGAACTATGGGATGCACTGTACTTTTCGGAAGAAGAGATGCTCGACTTCACGCCTGCATTCTCGGGTATGCTTAGAGCCCCACTGAAAACAAAATAATGCTGACAGGGGGTAGATGTTTGCAGTGACGCCTTACTTGCCGCTCACGAAGCAGAGATTGCTCGACTGGAAGCGCTCAAGGAGCAACGACTGCCTACGCTTCAGAAGATTGACCGACATCGTGAGCTTGTGAAGGAGCGTGACGATCTTCAAACTTCAAGCCAAGACGCGTCCCGTCTCATGGCCCGTGGAAACAAGGGAGAACGTCGTGATCCAGGAAAGCTTCTGCGGGAAGAGAAGATGCGAAAGCGCATCGCAAAGGAGTTGCCCAAGGTTGAAGCCGAGTTAAAGAAGACACTTGAGCGGTGGGAGGATGAGTATGGTCGTCCATTCCTTGTCCATGGAGAACGATACCTTGATGAGCTCTACGCCTCTGCATCAAAAGCCCCGCCACCCCGGTCGAAGACTCCCTCAGTCGCACCTCAGCCCGTCAAGCCTCCAAAGTCTGCCCCTGGTAGTCGCGCCGGCACCGTGCGAGGACCCCCACCTTCGAGAGCAAAAACACCCACGGCAAGTTTCGCCGCCAGTGTGTCTCGCAATCCGCTTGCCAGCTCCACCATGTCTGCAGCTTCTGGAGTTAAGAGCCCCTCGAAAATTCCCTCTCGGGCTCCTCTGAAGAATATGCCGCACGGAGGCAACTCACCTGAGCGCCGACCTCCGCTGGAGAGGGAAGATTCTTCTACAATTCGGAAGATGCCGCCTCCACGTGCACCACCACCAAGGATGAAGGACCTCTTTGTCCCACCAGAACCCGCTCCAACACCAGCAAATCGCTTCGAGATCAATCGTGATCGTAGCGAGAGCATCGTACGACACGTGCCGCCAGAGGACCCATATGATGACCGTCAGTATATGTCGCACAGCATCCGTGCAGGTTACACGCCCCAGTTCGCGCCGCCTCCAGCCGGTAGGCAGATCTCTCAGACGTCGTCAACTGGAACTGGTGCCACGATGCAGTCCGGGTCTGAGAACTGGGAGACATTCAGTGAGCAGTCTGAGGAACCGGATCGGGACGCTGACTACTACAACTATCGGGCCGCAGCCGCGCGGAACAAGCGATTTACTCCTGACGGTGGGCATCCTTCTCCGCGTGGGGTGCATGGCAAGAAACTCAGGAGCATACGGGGTGTCCCAGACGGCGGTGACCTCATGATGGAAGCCGAAGGTGGACGAATGGTAAGGGTTGTAGAAGGCAGCGAGGCAGGATGGACTGACGAAGATGCCTTCTGAGTCAAGTATCCACCACTGCTCCTTCTTTCTTTGGATTATTCATCCACGAGCCATTTACGAAGGGTTGATGTGACACGTCTTGATATGATGTTCCACGTCGTTCCTTTTTGGTCTCTTGGCATCTCTTCCTAACGGCTACGTCCAAGTTTTCCATCGCGTCCACCGGAAATTCTTCACTTCTCGGATTACTTGTTTTTCTACATTGTAATTTCTTGCATCGACACGGCGGTCTGGTTTGAAAATTTCTGCACACTCTCCGGGTTATGACTGGACGGGAGAGTCGCCACGGTACCAGGGCAGGGCTTGGCACATGTGATATGTTTTCTTTCACACCCACGCCAACAAGTTTGTGGTGTCTGATCGTCCCCGCCCCATCTTGGGAGCGGCAGCTGGACCTGGTCTTCCCCACATTTTGCTGCTTACAGGAGTACGGCGGAAGGAGTTGTTTGGTTCGGCGTGTGTGTTTGCGTGGGGCGGGATGCTTTATTTGACTTTTTTTCCTTTTCTCTTCTCGATCAAACAAACCAATGGTTTGGGTGTTGAGCGATATGCGTGTGATGGCTTACTATATTGGTATTGGCGGAAGACGGCAGCGCAAGCATGTACCACTATACGGGACGAGAAGGGAACACAAAAATATATTATTTAAGCTTTTCTCCCTATCTGAAGGTGACACAGATGACTTCACAGCGCGGCTGCAAAGGCGGGTGCGGAAGGGGCGGCTGCTCGTGAATTCTGGCTTATCTTTGGGCAGCACTGGCAACTAACGGTCCGCAGGCCAGGACCAGGTGTCCTAAAAGGGGCAGGTGGCCTGTGGGGTATGCAGGTCAGGAAAGGATGGTGGAAGGATGTGGAAGGGCGGTGTTGTTCTGCATGGAAGGCGTGCATGCGGGCATCTTTGGGGCAGAGATAAGCATATGCGCTGTGAGAGGTCCGGAACTCGTGCCGCGAATAGCAGTGAGCAGTCCGGAGTCGGCTGAGGAACCATCGAGTCTTGTCGAGCTGCACCAGCATCGACAAGTCATCACAACTGTTGCCGCGGACGTGGTCAAAGTTCGGTGAACGAGTCGTGGGGCACCAGTGTGGGTGGGCCCTCGTCGGCACGCAGCGCTCCCTTCAGCCCTGCAGCGCAAATCACGGAGGAGGTGGGATGGCCAATCAGACACTGCTCGGACGAGATCTGCAGTAGCCAATCTGGGAGCGATCCTGCGGACCGAAGAGTGTCGCGCAGCCGGCATGGACAAGGGTACGCTTGAACGAGCACTTGGAGCAACGGGCGGATTCACGGCGGCGTCCGGAGCACGACCAGCAGCTTGAGGCCACGCAGCTCCTTCGAGAGACCCGGAGACATCAGAAGACAGCAGCGGATCGTGGGCTGAGCAGTGAGCCTAGATTTCCGCCTGGCCTGGGCTCAGCACACACGCAAGGGCCAGCCTGTGTCACGGGAACATTGGTCCAGTGCCCCGTCGCTTTGGCAGTTTGCCCACGCGACGCCCGTCTCTCTTTATCAGGCCTTTCCGATAGCCCAGCGTCATAATAGCCTTCGCCTCAGCCATCCATCCCCCTCCACCGCTATTGCTCCTTCACGTTCCTCTACCCTTTCGCCAGCCCACCCTCATCCCTCACACCTCACACGATATTTTGTGCCGAATCATTGCCAGGCTGCTCGGCGACGGCACCCACCCCCGGCTGGCCTAATGCTCCTTCGACTTTATCCCCTTCGGCATCTCGTCCAATCCCGCCGCGGCAATAACGTAAACGCGTCTAGCTCGGAACCGGCAAACGTTACCACACTTATTTGAGCATTGCTGTCGAGGTACCGTCTCCACCATGATGGTGCCAAGGTCGTATCCCTTCCTTCACCAACCTGCGCCCTCGCCCGATCGCCGCCAGTCGAAGAAGATGGGAGCAAGACCCGCGAGGACGGTCCCTGCTACCTCAAATTCAGCGCGACCACAGCCCGCCGAGAAGCAGGAAACTATGTGTAATATTGCGGTTCCCAAGCCGGTCACGCCTACACCCCCGGTGCACTCCAAACCTGTCGTCATTCCGCCGCGAACACCGATCAGGACCCTAACATCGACACAGACTCAGACCGTGAGAGCAAGAGGCCAGAATGGTGGCAGGAGTCAACGAGTACCCGCAAACCACAAATCCGATGCGATCCCTCCCGCCGTAGCTGCCCTGTTGGCCGTCACGGAGATACCACCAATGCCGAAACGGCGTCGCAACTGGTCTACCATGGACCGGAGTATATCTATGGACGAGCTTATTAAGGAGTGGAAGCAGGACGACACGGACCTGGCGTCTTCCGTCACTGGCTCGCCGTTGGATCTGCTTTTGGGTCGCGTGGACGAATATGAGGAGGACTGTGTCAGTTTGCGCAGCCTGGAGCAAGAGAAGGACTTCCTGACATGCCGGTCTATATCGAGTGACTCGATAGCCTCTACTATTCCGCCCTCTTTGGAGCCAGATGCCCCGTCCATCACTTCGACATGGGACAATCTCACCACTCCCGATTCCTTTGGAAGAAGACTACCTGACCGAAGAGAGAGGATTGTTCAGTCGCCGCCAAAAGAGGAATGCATTCTGGACCACCCTCTCCTACACTTTGACCCCGACGAGTGCGAAGAACTGGCCAATCTGGAGATTCCAGATATTGGTACCCCTTCACCCACTTCGACGGACAGATTTAAATCTTTCAAATCTAACCTCACGGCTTCACTACAGGCCCTGAAGTCCGCCGCCAAATCCTTTTCAAATTTTACAGCGCCGAGTGTCCCTCCTGACGATCTTCTAACGCGATCACTTCTATCACCCAAGTTCACCAGCGAAATGCGACCAAAGCAATTACAAGGGATACCCTCACCGGCGCTTCGGCGGTATCTCAACCCGCAATCTACTCTCATGGCACCAATATCGCCAACAGAACTATCTATGCAGCTCCACGACGCTTTCATACTAGACGAGAATATCGACACAACCGCTCCTATGATCCAGATGCAAACATACGACCGACGCGGCCGCTCATCAAGCCGGAAACGCAGAGGCTCAGATCAGTTTTCCGAAGCCGGAAGGACCATTTCACCTTCACCAGCTGTTCGCCAGCGTGAGCCCCGAGAAAATAGTGACTTTCTACGTGTCATTGTTCTCGAGATGAACATGCGCCGGGTCGGAAAGCTGGATGCGAAAGCTGTCGGGAAAGCGCGCATTTGGCTTCCGCCAAGGAAAACGGGCTCCAGTAAAGTTCCTTCCATTCATGGCGGCGTGCCGGGAAGGTGGACTGCGATTTCGGCCGACGAGGAACTTTGAGTGAGACGCCAGAAGTCGTCAGCCGTTTAGGCTTGGGCTTGAACAGCGTGCTGTTCGCGTAAAGTCTTTTCCCCGAGTCGAACTGTACGTGTCGCACGACACTTGCAGAGCCAAACGTAGGTGTTCGAGGAATCAGGAACCGCTAAATGAGATTTACGTCAGCGGAGGATCCTGGCGTTAATCGCGAGCTGAGCATCTCCTCGGAATCTGAACAGCGGACACTGCCAAGGCTGGTTCGGCGGCTCGCCCGCTCAGGACCAGACCGAGGACTACTCTTGACATTTCAGGCAAGAAGGACGGATAACCACTTTTCTGTAAGATTGCTTTGGTCCAAACTTATCCAGCACACACTTGGACGACGAATTTCACCGTCTGCATTCACGACAATTTACGGGTTACCCTCACGTTAGTAGACACCCCGGATATCGATGCGTCCTTTCCATGCATCCCGGAAAGGAACTTAATCCCACGACAGCACAGCGCATCCCATTAACGCAAGCATCCGAATCACCCGAATGCGACCCGTTCCTGCATCATGGCCCAGGTTCACTGGCTGAAAGCCCCATGTCTGTTATTCGCTCGTCTTCGTGGCGTGACAAAAGCGTCATTGGGCTTTTGTGAGCGAGCGTGAGCCGGCATGGTGGGACTGGCCGAAAATGTGCGCTGTGTGTCGTCTGGCTGCCGGAATTGGGCGGGAAAGTGGGGGTGGGGATGTGAAATGACAAAGAGTTACCTTCCACATTTCTAGAGTTCAAGGGGCATGTACGATTTGGCACGGTACAAAAAGATGTTGGAGCTTGCATTATGATGAGTGCAATTTCGCGTTTTGCAAGAGTGGATTTATTGATTTTAGCGCTTGGCGTTCAGCATTTATTACGAAGGAAAGGATAAATGAGCATGTTCTTGCGGTGAGCGAAGGAAGAATCGCATGCTGGGCTCGCCTCCTCTCTCGTCTGTTTGCTTTTCTTGCTTTGCAGCGAACGAACGACATACGGCATGTATGCCTGTACTTCGCCCCGGCGTCGGTCTAGCCCTGTCTTTTTTTTCACCAACTGCATCTTTTCAACAGTAACTGCATCATCTCACTTTCGAATGCTGGAGTTGGTTTCATGTGCAGTGCAGTGCATTGCATTGCACTGCATACCCTCGGCCGCTTGGACGGCTGTTGTTCTCGATTGCATGATATTTTTCTTTGTCTGGTTTTATATCCGATGAGCTTAGATTTCTTATACTCTGGTAGTAGGGGAGGGGGGAAGGGGTGTGTTAGATTGAATATATTCTTGAATCAGAATTAGATTCCTGACTTCAAGGTGTATCTTCAGCTCGCGAGAATTCAAATCAAAGATAGGTGTACTATGTAGATATAGAGTTGCGACCAAAACTCTGAGAGCTCCTACTGTGGGCTTCACGGAAGTGTCTAGGAGATGAGCCCAGAGGAAATGACATCGAATAGTTGGGCGGGCATTCTGTAGCAGGTGATCGGAGAAACCAGCAGATACAAATATATATTTACTTAACTTTTGGTTCTTGGAGAATAACGACTGTTTGTAGTCTAGAAACTAAAGCAAATATAGCCCAGAGCTTCTCGCCTGTATCCGGTCTACCTTCCAGCTATCTCTGTATCTCTTTCCTCCCTGTTCTATTCGGATTGCGGAGAACTACGACACATTCGCACGGCCCCCTAAGAACAGACTGCAGCTCCAGCTGTAATATGGGAAAGTATGGGAGGAGCGCCTTCGAACTGCCGACTGGAACATATGCGCTTACTTTGGCGGTACAGATGTGATGATAGGGTACCAGTCGCTTGCTCACACTTCCCTGTGGGGCCTTTATTCACAATAATCTGGGAAATACCTCAGCATGTAACAGTAATGAATGAATGCTAGATAAGAACAGCAGGGAGAGGGAACGAGAAAGATAATATTAAGCTTGTTTGATGTTGTAATTGTGGAAGGGTATTGGTGAGAAGTTTACGAGTCTGGGGGGCGGGTGGAAGGGCAGGGGTGAGAAGCTTAAGTTTAAGCTTTAAATCTTAATCCATGAAGTTTGCAAGCGCGGATGATGCAATTAGGGAAAGTGATGAATGAGGTGATAATGAGTAGTAGTGTACACTGCTATTTACTTTGTGTAGGAGTGAGATGTGCTGAGCCTAGGGCTGGAGTGGGATGCTCGGACCGTGCCGGAGGGATTGGTTGAGAAATGTGCTATGTATCGCGATGGTTGGTTTGGTGAGTATGTGGGTCAATTAAGTGGACTGCGCTACCAAATCGGTATTTCAAAATTGGTAGAGAGGGTAAGCTTGGAAGGCTCGGTTTTATCTGTGGGAGGATAGAGCGTGACGAGGGATTGGTGAGTTATTGGTGAGTTGACAGGATGACGGATAGCAGCCGACGCAACTCAAATCAATTATTCGATTCAGTATGGAAGCAAGGAAGTCAACCCCCGCAGACCTAACTAAAGCATTAGAGGTCCCACTGCAGCCTCAGGCTGGTAGGACTCTTCTGGAACCCCTCACCCGATGTTGCTATTCGCTTTGAAGTCGGTGTTCTGTGCGCGGTGTTCTGAGGGCAGCTGAAATCTCTACTCACCTGCACGACACCGCCGTTTCAGCCGCTCTCAACGATCAGAGTTCCCCAAGTCGACCTTGCAGTAGTCTTCAGACAACTCAAAGGGGGCTCTGGAAAGGGAGAGGCGTTGTTTGAACAAGTTTGACAGAAGCGTCGAGCTGGACGCGGCGATTGGTGATTTGAGCTCTCGGATGTGCCGCAGAAGGGCTGCCGGCAGATGCCACACACCCGACGTCTCGGGGCTTGTCGCACAGGACAGCCAGCCCTAATCCTCCTTCCCATCCCAAGCCCCTTGGCACAGAATCAAGCCTCGACCCCAACTGTGCCTCGTCGCCAATCCATTCTCAACGCCATCAGACCCGTCTTGGAGCCATGTCGCCCGTTTGAATGTTTACATCCATGAGAGTTCCCGCCTCGGCCGCCCCTGCTGCTGGACCAGTATAGTCACCGAGGATGGACGACCCGGCGCGGGTGCGGAGGGCCCAACTCTTCGACGGCCAGCCCACCACCACCGAGTCGTATCGCGTATGTATACACAACTGAGATCGCCTGCGAGAGAGTTTACACTGACGGCGTTTGCGACAGCACTGTGTCCCCTTCAAGCTTCCCTCGGACGGCGTCATCCAGATCAACCCAGAATACGCTGTCACGTTGACAGCCGACGCTGTCTTCACTCCACAATGCACGAGCGCACAGAAAACGCAGGCGTTGGGCGAGGAGATGGGCGGCGTAACGAGCATTTCGGACATGCGGGACCCTTTCCACGCTTCTATCACCCCGCAGGCCTATGCGACGGGCGCCGCGACCGTCATCGCGTGGATGCTTGTCATCATGCTTCTCATAACACCACGCACCTTCTTCGTAGGTGGGTCAGGAGGGAGGTCGGGATTGATGGGCAGACGCGGCATAATCGGCGGAGCCACTGGAGGGGGATCGATTATTGGAGTCGGAACACGCCCTTGGCTGCAAAAGGTCGCTGCGCTGACCGTCGCCATTTCGCTGACGCTTGCTACCGCCGACACGTTCAAGATCGCCGAAGTGCAGTACAAGGAGGGCTTCATGGATGCGATGAAGCTGCGAGACGAGGTCGTGTCTGGCATGGAGATCAAGGTGTCACGTGTCATCTCAGACGTGTTCCTCTGGCTCGCACAAGTCCAGACACTGATACGCCTATTCCCGCGACATAAAGAGAAGGTTATTATCAAATGGGTCGGATTCGCACTCATAGTCCTAGACATCACGTTCAGCTCCCTCAACAGTTTTGGCCCGTACAACGACAACGGCCGTCCTCGCCATTTCGAAACCGCCATCCCAGCTTTGAGTTACCTCTTTCAGTTATCCCTTAGCATGCTCTACGCTGCCTGGGTCATGTACTACGCCATCACGAAGCGCAGATACGCCTTTTATCATTCCATGATGTGGAATATCACCATCGTCGCTCTTCTTTCCCTTGTTGCCATTCTTACCCCTGTTGTTTTCTTTATTACCGATATCTCTAATTACACCATTGCCGGTTGGGGAGACTATTTTAGATGGGTGGGTGCTGCAGCAGCTAGTGTTATTGTTTGGGAGTGGGTGGAACGAATCGAGGCACTAGAAAGAGAGGAAAGGAAAGATGGAATTCTTGGAAGAGAGATTTATGATGGGGATGAGATGCTCGAGACTACACCTTCTCTGGAGGTTAGCTGGCCCCGACCACATCGAAATAGCTGGGTATCCGACAATGGAGATCCAAAGAAGCCAGGCGATGGCGGCGCTGGTGGAGGAGGAGCCTTCGCGTCGGGTGCGGCTGGCCATAGCTTCAGCAGTCTTGCCCAACGACTGGGGCGATCGAGAATCCAACGAAAGACAGAGGCCCAGAAGAAACGAACAATCCATATCCCGCCGCCTGCGCCCGCACTCCGTCGATCTGAGTCTGGTCAACGATCAAATCGGAACTCACGATCCTATATTCCTTTACAGAGTCCTCTCCCTATTCCTGTTATCTCGTCACCTGTTAGTAGAACAGACACAACAAGTGCAGACAGCACAGTGTATACGATACGCTATCATCCTATTAGCAATTCCCCGCCAACAGTAAGACACCCTGTCTCGGTGGAGGACCGGTTAGGACGTACTCCTTCAAACAGTGCGCAAAATACACAGGGTCACTCAGCAAATGAGGACCCAGAGAAAGCTTCAGAGGAAGCGGAACGAACGCAAGGCAGAAGCAGATGGCATTGGCAGGCTGTAGCCAATCCGTTCAGACGAAGAGGTCGATCGCCGCCGCCCGAAGTCCAGCGAGGAAGAGTTATCGAGCCGCTAGGTATAGAGGACGTTTCAGCCAACATTCCGCCGCGGAACTATACCGGCCTAGCACTGAAAGATCGATTAGGGACATTAGCTGCGCAGCAAGGAGAGAGGTTCCGCAAGAAGAGCAGTGGCGGACAGCAAACAGAGCTCAACCTTCCTGTCACAATAATTCCTGCTCAGCCACGAGGAAGGACATGGTCACCTGAGATTCTGCTGCAGCAACAGCCACAAGTGTCTAGCACAGCAGGTGTTCAAGTCTCGAGAGATCCACCCCGATCAGTGCCCATGGGCACGGAGATCCACGATACTCCATCAACTCCTCAGCTATATGGGTCTCCGAATCCGGCCGATGCTACACAGGAACCGTCAGGCTCGCCGTCACATCATAACTCACGTGTTCGGTTTACCCCAGAGACGTTCCTGATACCGGGTACAAGGCAATCAGTGGACACAGAAGCGAGGATGTCTCCACATCCACACTCTGTTATATCGCTAGGAACAGAGAAACGGGAACCCCAAGCATCCGACTCCTCTCTAAAGGCATCTAATGAACAGTCCGCAAATGCCACCAACATAGCGAACGGCCGTGTATCACCCACCAACCATAACAGGTAATGGTATCTACCACTCTCGGTAATCTTCCTTCTGTACCTACGAAACATGTTTCTGAGCATCAATTTTGATTCAAGAATCTGGAAAAGGCGCATGGTCGGCGACATGGGAAACACAGGCGGGTCTTTGGAAGCGAACTGCATAACATTGGGCATGAGATTTTGGCGAACTGGTGACGTGTTTTTCTTTGGATCTGGGAGGTTTCTTTTGGCGATTACTGTGGTATTCCTAGGATGGAAACGATACCCGCCCGAGTTCTGAGATTTGGCTGATTCAATCATTGGGTTGGGATGGGAAAATCATGGGATTGTGGGCGTGCGGATTGCAAGCGAGCATGTTTAGATTTAGGAATATTGAGACAATGCGTAGCAAGCAAGCCAGTAGGCAATTCAAAATGTATTCGAATTCAGTGTGGTTGCATTTGCCAAGGTGACAAGAGATGCACCAGCGCACGCTGAACGGCTATCGAACGCTCGGACCACATGTACCAAGACGTGTGCAAGCTTCCCTGTTCCATGCGCGGGCGGTATCCTTCGCCGTATATCATAGCTCGAGTTACGACCATGACCTCGTCACCTTGACCTCAGTCTGTTGGGACCTCGAACGTTACAGGCATCCATCTACAAGCCGTGAAATACTCGAACCTCCTTTGTGAAGTTCATATTCTCCACTCCCCGCAGTAGCAATGTCTCTGTTTGGCGATGACGACCTACCCTCGCGGCCAAAACAATCGGCCCTCTTCGACGACGACCCAAAGCCCGCGTCTAGGTCGGGCAATAGTCTTTTCGCTGACGACTTCCATGGCGATGATTCCCCGTGGGGCTTCCCGACGCCCAAGAAGGCGGCCCGCGGTTCACTAGTTAGGTCGTTGCTTCCTGCTTCGGACGTACCTGATGCTTACATCGACGCTTTCGATGCCATACTCGACTCTGGCAATCGCGCGGGTAATGGAATAAGCACAGAGGGAGTCAAGAAGTTGCTGCAAGATAGTGGGATATCGGGGGAGTCCCAGTCGAAGATATTGGGCATTGTTTCGCAGCCCGGACAGGAAAGCGCGGGACTGGGAAGGAACGAGTTTAATGTGCTTTTTGCTTTGGTGGGGCTAGCGCAGGAAGGCGACGATATTACACTTGACAGCGTTGATGAGAGGAAGAGGAGTGAGTGATCTGTACAACTGCACCTTACGTGAAGATGGGACTGACATGGTCTTTCGCTAGATCTACCCGTGCCGTTGATATCACTCCCCAGGCCAACGATACAGGGCTCCAAGGTGAATGAGGCACCTGCTCCAGCTAATAGCCTACCGCCACCGACTCCCCCGCCTCAGCAGCAACCCCAGTCCCAGCCGGCAGTTACACCGAACAAGTCGCGTGCCATGCGGAAACAGTCTTTCCCGGATCCCGAGGTGGATCCTTGGAATAGCCCGGACTTGCATCGGGGTCATAATCATACAACCTATACTTCTGTTCCGCCGCAGACGAATGGCATCAGTGTCCCGGCGACTAGGAGGACGACAAGCCAATTTACCACCACCTCTGAGTCTACTACCACTACCTCGAACAACCCGCCAAACCGCCAAGACCAGCAGTCAAACTCCCTTCCGAGCGAAGGAGGCTGGGGTGGATATAATGGCGGATCTGGGGAAGGCTTCTCTGGCTCAGGAATTGGTGGAGAAGGCTTTGGTCCTCCTACGGGCGGAGAAGGCGGTCCCAGCAATCCCATTGGCATTAGCAGATCCCTCGGTGGAGGTCGCATCGCCTCAACTGGGGTGGAAGAGGTCATTGTAATAACCGCCATTGCCGAAAAAGAAGGAATGTTCATGTTCCAGCACCGGAATTACGAAGTCTCATCCGCTCGCCGCAGCAGCAAAGTCATCCGTCGATACTCCGATTTCGTGTGGTTATTAGATTGTCTGCACAAGCGATATCCATTTCGGCAGCTGCCTTTGCTGCCGCCGAAGAGGGTTGCCAGTAAGTGTTCCTTGCGTACGTCTTTTAGTAGTAATTGAGGTTTCTTAGTCAATGGTAATTATTTAGCTGCGGATGCGAGTTTCGTGGAGAAGAGGAGACGAGGTCTGACCAGGTTCGCGAATGCCCTTGTTAGGCACCCCGTGTTGAGTCAGGAGCAATTGGTGGTTATGTTCTTGACTGTGCCCACTGTGAGTCTCTGTATACTCCTTATTCATGCTCAAACCAGTGGCTGATTACAGGTACAGGAATTGGCCGTCTGGCGGAAACAAGCCACTATCTCCGTCCAAGAAGAATTCTCCGGCAAACCACTCCCACCGGATCTTGAGGATTCTCTGCCAAAAACCCTGCCAGACCTCTTTGACACAGTCCGCTCTGGTGTCCGTCGCTCGGCAGAAGTCTACATCAACCTTTGTAACATGGTGGAGCGTCTAACTAAACGCAACGAAGGCATGGCCGCAGAATATCTCCGTGTCTCAACCGCCCTACAATCCCTCACCGAAGTCTCCAAAGACACGTACGCCTGTGACACCAACGACGTTCCGCTTTTAAATGAAGGCCTCGCTTCTACAGCAAAGCATCTAGATCAGTCTCGGAATTTGCTCGAAGATGAAGCGAGGGGGACGGAGGAAGGTGTTCTAGAGGATCTAAAGAGGCAGAGGGATTCTCTGGTTAGTATGAGGGACTTGTTCGATCGACGGGATAAGTATGCGAAAGATAATATTCCGTATTTGGAGAAGAGGATTGCAACGAATGAGGCGAAATTGCAGGCTATTAGGAGTAAGCCCGCCGAACAAATGAGGCCGAATGAGGCGGAAAAGGTGGAGGAGGCGATATTTAGGGTGAGTAAGCTCATATTGCAGGACCCCTTACCGCCCTGATTCCCAACCCTAATCCCAAGAACGAGAGAAGAGAATTTTAGGGATGAGCGCTGATGGTTCCTTTCTAGGATAAGGAGTCTATCGTCCAGCAACACGCGAGAGGAGTGTTCATCAAAGAGTGTATTCGAGATGAATTGCTATTCTTCCAGCAGAGTCAGTACCATGTTAGTCGACTGCATCAAGATTGGAGCCAAGAAAGGGTCAAGTATGCAGAATTACAGGCGGATAATTGGAGGGCGTTGAGCGAGGAGGTTGAGGGAATGCCATTGGGCGATTGAAAGGCTATTGGAGGGGATGCTGAAGTGATCCGGTTGTGAAGTTGTACGCGAAACGAAGACGACAAGACGTATCATCTCCCGGTTCTGTGGGTTGTAATTTGTATATTGTCTCTGGGTAGGTCTCGTACATATTCGAGCGCGCAGTTTTTGTCCTTCCACAATTACGCAAGTAGTATCTGTTACAGTAATGGCACTTCGGTGTTTGAATTCTGGCATGCAGGGACAATGCGCCTCCACGTGTTTACTCCAGCCTTGCATCATCAGTGCCTTCTAAATCAGCCTGACGATACTTTTTCTTTTGCGGGTGAGTGACAAGCTTATACGCGCGCCTGCCAACGTCACATCTGCCCTGCAGCGGACACCGCAACTTCCCTCCTTTCATGTACGGCTGGCTAGGGACAGAAACACAAACGCGTAGAGGACCGGACCCACCCAGGGTGAACCCTCTCAGCAGCCTCGAGCACTCGTCCGCACAACTACCGACTAACCGATTGACAGCCTGCCTCGCGGGGCTGCATGCCAAACTTGTTCCGGACAGCCCTCGATATGACGAAGCGCAAGGCGACTGAGGCCTCAAAGGAAAGTGCTGTACCTGCGGGAAACAAGAAGAAGAAGGTAGAGACGAAAGAGGATGTCGCAATGGGGCTGCCAAAAGCCAATCCAAAGGACACGAAGGGTAAGGGGAAAGAGGCTCAGGTGGAGAAGAAGGAAAATGGCAAAAGTGAGTTAGTTTCTAAGTCTTTCGCGCCGGTTTGGAGATGCATCTACATTTGCATGGCCGGGACATGCATGGTGTTGGAGATTGCAGGTGGTTGCAAGTGAATGCCTCAGGCATCAACGCGGGGCAGGGCAGCTTATCGATAGCGCCGTCCCCCAGCACGCAGAGACGAAGGCTTGACTCGACTTGGCTGCCTACTCACTGCAACTACACGCACGCACGCACGCACGCACGCACCCCCGAGCCCGTGGATGTGTCACCGGAGTGACGGGAATTCACCACTGGAATCGAACTGCATCTCTTATTTTCTGCTTTCACTCCCCTGTTCTTTCATTCCCCTTCTCTGTCCCTCCTCCACCTGTCACTCTCCTTTCCCCCTCCTCACCTCACGCACTCTTCCCCCTACCCTCACACCTCATCCGCACGAGATCGAGACTGACGACAAGTCGCGATGCCGCCAGGCTACACCAGCCAGCAGAAGGCTGCCATCAGCCAGTTCATGACGTTCACGAGTACCGATCGGAATACTGCGATTCGGGTGAGCTGGTTCCCGGATTTGGAGGGATTTAGGAGGGCGTGGAGAGACAAAGGCTAATGCGAGGACAGAACTTGAAGAGCCATGGGTGGAATCAAGAACAGGCTGTTAATGGGTAAGTGGATTTCCTGCGTTTGGTTTTTTGCACTGCATGCCTGAATGCCCATTCTGCCCTGCCTGCCATTTGCCTATACTTCGGGCTGCTGGATGTTGCGCCTGGATTGGCCCTGGAGACTTTGGTGGTCTGGATCGGTGCGCAAAATCGAAACGAGTGATCGAAGCGGAGACGGCCGTGCAGAATACTTTCGCAAAGAAACACAACGAAAGAGTGTGGAGTACCACTGTAGACGGCTGTTGCGCATTGCGAGTACATGGCTTGGGATTTCGATCGGGATACTACATGTCTGGCGGAGAGAGATGCATGGCAACGCGTCACCGCTTCCTGGCAACCATTTCCGGCTCAAGGAATGCTGTTACTTCTCTCGGAGCCTAGCGAAAGATCTCCTACCCATGGGAGTAGCTTCATCAGGAACCAAACCCCGGATACAGGACGTCGCTGCCATTTCCGAGACCATCAACACTCTGCCGCGCGCCTTCTTCGGGCCCCGGTCATCCTGCATCACTTCAACAAACAAATAGGCCTCCTCCCTCTTTCATTCTCTCCATCCTCTACATCGACGCCCAAGTACTCCGTCTACGCCCTTGGCGGTAGCTTTGACAGGCATGTTCGGGTCCCGCGAGGATAGGGCTAGACAGCTTGCAGCACGTCACAGGAGAAACAACCGTGTTAGTTCCCTGAGTTCAGTAAGCTCACAGCAGAGCCTGCATGGCACCGATGGTTTTGAGTCGCAGCATCCAACGCAATATACTTTCGCACCGAACAACAGGACGCCAAGTGGCCATACAGACAGCCAATCAATAGGTGCTGCTCACTTGTCAGCACCGGGAGCCAACCATCCAGATTCAAAGCATCCGGAGACATTGAACGGCCTTTCGGCAGGAAACCATCAATCGGGACACAAGTCTTATGGGCAGTTGAATGGTAATCACCACTCGGCCCCAAACGGCTACCAATCGCCTCAAACAGAGCACTTTCAAATGGAACAAATGCGAATGCAGATGGAGCATTTGAGCAATGTCCTGTACGGAGAACCTACTCCACCGAACTTGGAAGATCCACCGTCGAGCCATTATACGGCGACAAACCATCGTACGTCGTTTAAACGAATGAGGAAGAAGACCCCAGGATGGTCAACTAAGGAGCTTAAGCCATCTTCAGTGGATCATTCTACGTCGCATGAGGAACCAACGGAACTTGCTTTAGCCGAAACTACTTCCAGTGCTCCAGTGCTGGTAGAAGCTCCTTCTAGTAGAACTACGTTCAAGGCATTGATGCTCCCAAAATTCCCGGTCAAAGACGAAACTACTAGGCCGAAACTGGAGAGCCTTCGTACAGAATCGATTCGACCAAGACCCAATCCACCATTGAATCCTGCTCGTAAATTATCTTCCGGAAGGGTTCGCGCGACATTATCGTCTATTGATCCCTCGTCAGATCCGAGGGAGACAATCAGAGCATTACCAACCCCACAAACTACTTTGTTCAATGTGATGGATCAGCCAATAATGCAGCTTGATTCCGCAGCCCATCGGTCTCCCTACCTCCCTGTGAAGACTTCCAGCGAACCAAATCTACATCAGGCGCAGATGCGTGGTGGTTCCGAACGACGAGACCTTTCACAGCCTCCGACCAATCGCCAAGGTTACCTTTCGTTTCCGATGGAGAATAAGACATACCCACCAGCTCAGGATAGTAATGGAGCCTCTGCTCCGGATCCAGTACTCAATGGGAACCCTGCTTTGGCTTCCCCCATGCTCCAACAGATGGAGCAGTCTTTGCTCCAACAAGTGCGCGAAACGACGGATGCCATGCAACTGAGCGATACATTTCAACAACTTCATCGTATCTACGCCCGGCAACAATTTGAGAATGAGGTTCTTCGTGCGGCGGATCCTCACCGTCCCGTTCTTCATCCCGCGGTGAATTATCAGTTTCTTCCGGCTGCCCCATATTCTCAGCCTCAGATTCCCGAGGGTTATGACCTCTCTCAGAGTTATGACCAACCTCCAAGCCACAGTACGGTTCCAGGATATACTCTTCACGAAGATTATCCTCAACCTCAAGGTTATGCTCTTCCTACTAGACATATGCCCCCTCCAAGTTATAGTCTCCCTTCCAGGCCTGCGCCCCAACGCCCTTTTCCATTTGTGACGTATTCGCAACTTCCCGCCCAACTTCCATTTTCTGCGTATTCTCAACCTCAGCCAGCGACATATTCCCAGCTTCCATCTCTGGTGAGTGGTCTGCCCAACTTGGCTTCAAACTGTACTCCACAGTATCGTTCTCAGCCTCAATCTGCAACATATTCCCAGCTTCCATCTGTGGCGAGCGGTCTACCTCAATTGGCTTCTAAGCAACCTCTTCCGTATCATCCTTCGACAGATTCCTGGGGGCAACAACAGACAATAAATCAACGCCAGCCCGCAAATCTTGCGAGAAACCTTTCGTCTCAGAATGTAGTGAATGATCGGAGGGCATCCTCAGCAAATCAGACTCCCAAGGAGAGTGACGCCGCCACGGATTCTCTACTCCATAAGCCCACTGAAAGTCGGCCAGGATCGACGGATAATCCCATGCAGCTTTCCTTTCCTGCCACAGTTTCACCGCTTCCGCCGGTTGTTGAAAATCAACCCGAATCTGCGGAAAATCCCCCATGGCATCCCGGTCAGAGTGTTCCTAGACATTCGTCTCAAAATGTGGCGAATCTTAGGGGCGAATCTGCGGCGTACTACATCCTCTGCATTTTGTTTTCTTATTCATGCCGTCATTAAACTAATGCACGGTGCATGCTAACTCGTGCTGCTTAGATACTTCTCTGGTGGTGGCGGACCCACAGTTTCTTCGGGCGCCAAGTCCAACCTTAACAGGCAATTCGATAAGTATCGGGAAGACGCTGCGAACAACCCGGATGGTATTGCTATTGAGGGGACGATGAAGTATCACAATGATCTTGATATATCGCTCGAGGACATCATATCACTCGCGTTACACGAGATCGTTCAGGCCCCGGCGATTGGCGAACTCGCTCGCGAAGGGTTCGTTGATGGCTGGACAGCGCTCAAGTATGTATCCTGTGCCTCCACGTAGCTTGATAATCTTTCTTACCTCTGTTTACAGCTGCGATACCCTCGACAAGCAAAAGGGATACATGAAGAACCTCCAGAACACTCTCCCATCCTCCAAAGAGGCATTCACTAAGGTTTACAAGTACACATTTCAGCTCGCCAAAACCGGTAACCAGAAAGCCATTCCCCTCGAAGCTGCAACCGTCTACTGGGGCCTTCTCTTTAAGTCTTCGTACTCTGCTGTCAAGTGGAGCACCGCTACTTCTCCATGGGTAGATTGGTGGGAGGAATTTCTTACCTCATCGTGGAAGAAGAGTGTGAATAGGGACATGTGGAACGAGACTCTCAAATTCGCCCAGATGACGTTGCAGGATGAGGACATGAGTTTCTGGAATGAAGAATCTTCATGGCCATCGGTTATCGATGAGTTCGTTGAGTGGGTCAAGAAGAACCACAGGAAAGAGGATGGTGCAGAGGCGATGGAGGAGTGAGCATGGTTTCAATCTCTGGATACGAGAAGTGGCACCATGCGGTTACTGTGTCTCAACTACCTCATCGTCAGCTGCGGAGCGGGTTACCTTAATCATGGTGGAAACCTTCGAGTGGCTGGGCTTAGCGGAGTGCGATATGGAGTTACGAAGAGTGCATCGACATACCCAGCGCACGTCATTAGATGGCATACTTTGATTTGGTCTTGGAGAAAGCATTTTCTAGTAGATAGCATTTCCTTGCATAGGAATACTACACTGAGCTTCCATCTAATTTATGCCTGACATATTATCGTGTCAAATGCGATGTCTTTGTATTCTTCCTCACGACAAGACAAGGATCTAAATAGCTCCTCGAAAAAGATTGACAAGATCATGCTGTAGCATCAAGTTGGTGCCTTGAAGAAGGCCCGGTGATTGATTGGCTGAGCTGATGCACCCTTGTCGTTTCGCTTATTTAGCGTGCTTGGCCGCGCCCACCACGGCGCCTTCACAAATTCGATTTTGAGGAACTTCAACGATAGATCGAGACGACTACAACAATCCGACAAAGTGCGTATTCCCCTATACCTTTTCGGAATCAGGGACACTAACTGATTATTCTCTAGATGGTTGCCGCGAAGAAGCACGTCCCGATCGTGAAGAAGCGTACGCTCGCACCCAAAATACTCCCCTCTAAATTTCGTAACTGACATCCTCGGATACAGACCCCAAGCGCTTCAACCGCCACCAGTCCGACCGCTTCAAATGTGAGAGATATAGAATACTAGAGTGAAGGGGGTTCCAGGTCCTGACATTGGATAGGCGTCGACCCGTCATGGAGAAAGCCAAAAGGTATTGACAACCGCGTCAGGCGGCGGTTCAAGGGACAGGCTGCTATGCCCAAGGTACGACGCAACAATTCCAATTTGCGAATTTGAAGTCGATAGTGCACTATTTAGGAGTGGTGGAGAGATAGACCAGGGGAACAATAACTGACGGGAAATTGATGTACAGATTGGATATGGCTCGAACAAGAAAACCCGCCACTTGATGCCCAGCGGCCACAAGGCTTTCCTCGTCAACAATAGTAAGGACTCCACGAGAACTGTTCTTTCGGGTAATGCTGACGGATAAAAGTTCGCGATGTTGATCTTCTCTTGATGCACAACAACTCCTTCGCTGCAGAGTACGCTTCATCTATCTCCTCGCCACGCTTTCTGAATGCTAATGCAAGCAGAATCTCTCACTCCGTCTCGGCACGAAAGCGCATCACCATCATCACTCGAGCGAAGCAGTTGGGCGTGAAGGTAACGAACGGCAAGGCCAAGGTCAAGACAGAGTCATAGAGAATCCATTTTTGGGGGACAGCACGGGGGATATACAAGGGCGTCTCACATGGGTTCGATAACGACAACGGGAATTTCTTTGCTCGCGAGGAACTGAGCATGTATCCAAAACCTTTTTGCACTGACAGCGAGTGAGTGACCGTCAGGGCATGCATATCCTTGGCTCGGGACTTTGAGACATAGGCTGAGAGCGTGTGTGCGCGGTTGGGTTGCAAGCAATGGAAAAATTTACAATTCAAGCTTGTTATGCTGGGTGTTAGGTGCTGTTGACCTGAGAGCTGAGTTGAGTTGAGATTCCCGAGCGTCCTGCCGATGTCGCATTGGTGCCGGGTGAGGTTTGATATCGAGGTCCAGTACATCCAATCACCCACACCTACCTCCGCACCTTCTGCCTGCATCCCATAACTTTTCGGATCGGACAGCGCTGGACCGAATCACTTACACAAGAGAATTGTAATTTCCCGCTTTCTTCCGACCGTCTGCGCCATGCTGTACATATGTATGAGTGTGATGTAAAGGTTCGGCTGTGCAGCGACACTTGCCCGGCGGCGAGAGGTCTGGGTCAGATTATGCAAGATGGCTGGTACTTTTCCAGCGCAGGAGCAGCGGATTAGGATATCGAATTGGCACATGAAAAATCCAACACAGTGTTTTCGCTTCCTCCTGCATCTGCATGCAGGAGCGGCTGGGGTCGAGAGTCCTGCATATGGGTTTCGCTCACTCAACACCATAGAACGAACCACTTTTACACCGCAGAGCGGTGAGGGATGATTTGCACAGCTGTGAGAGTGCAGGCAAGGGCTGATTAACCGTGACAGCACGTCAGCGGCTTTATCGCGCGTTCCGATAGCATGTGGGTGGTTCTGGAGGGTTGATTGGAGGGGGAGGCGTGTTTATCGAGGGGAGTGGAGCTGGTGGTCGTTCACTATTCATGTAGGTGTCGCAAAACAGCCATGATGCTATATCGGAAAATGGACCGCGAGCAAGTTATGACTTGTGGGACTAGAGAGGAGTTGATTATGATGAATATGAGCTGATGAAATCATTTCGTCTTTTGTGGGGTTTGGCAGGGGGCAAAAACGCACCCCTCAGACATCTTATTGGGATTTCCCTCCTCCACAGTCGCACGGATTCCCACGTTGCTGCGAAAAGCATAGATTTCTTTAAGCTTTGCTGGGACTGACTAGGAGACCGATGTTCTAGACTAAACTAGTTCCCGGGCCCTTTAAAAGGGAACCTTGGACCTGCTTTCCTTGAGTCTCTCTAGTCAGCATCACGCGAACATTTCCTCGAAACGATTCAACAATTTTAGAACATCGTCCGGAGTGTGTTCTTTACACGTCACGATTTGCGTTGGCTGTGGGCCTGAGCTCTTTTCCCTTCAACGAGGCCCGCTTTCTTGTCCTTCTGATCGTCTTTTTGAGGAGTTTAAGGATTTTGAGGATTTTCAGAGACCGGACCATACTCCTTTACGGCCACCTCGCCTTTCACGTGCTTCGCCTCAGTCATCGACGCACCGCAAAATCCATTCGTAACCGTTCGCCACAATTTCACATATATTTTCTACATCCATCTGTCTACCAAATCGACTCCCGAGATTCCTTCCACACTCCATACAAACTATCTCGACTCCTCTAGCTCCAAGTATAAAAAAAATATTTTATACCTACCGTCCACACCTCGTGAAAAGGGGGGGGGGACTCTTCTAAGAGATTTTCAAATGACACCAAATCTCTTCCTCGCAACACAAACCCTCTTCTCACCCCACAAGTGGTTCAAAACGACCAAACACACACGGCCGGTCCGCACCACTGAACACTGGTCGTCCCCCGTACCTGGTCTTTATGAGTATATTCCTGGGAGAGGATGGTATCTCATCGCCACGGACAAATCCCCTGCCGACTCCAAGGCCCCTGATGGCACCCTGGATACAGTCAAGATGACGCAACCAGTACAAGTCAAGTACTCCAAAGTCCTAAAGAAACACCTTCTAGCCCCAGACTACGAGATGCGGAAACGCCATGGTCGGGTCAAGGACGCTAATGGCAAGAGTGAAGAAGCCGGGTTTTTTAGACTAGATGATGGGATTGCATGGGTGAAGTGTTGGGATGAGAATGGAGAGTTTATTCCGGGGCCGTATAAACTCTGGACGATTGATAAGACAACTGGGGTTTTCAGACATATGGTTAAGGGTGATGATCCTAAGTATGTGCACTCGAGACCTAGCTCTCTACGTCGTGATGGAGGAGATAGGGGGAATGGGGAAGAGAGAGAGGAAGATACGCAACACCATCACCGGAGAAGCCAGGATTCCCGGAGCACACAGTATTTCTCTGATCGTGGCAGCCAGCGGGATCCAGGGAGTGTGCCTAGTACCAGGGCGAATAGTATACATGGACTGACGGTCAGCGCGTCGTCGTCGAATCCCGGATCGAGAGCACCGTCGAGACCGTCGAGCCAGAAGGGGAAAGACAGTCCGAAGATTCCGCTGAGTGAGGCTACGACGCTGCTGAATCCGGTTGCGGCGGAACATGCTGCTGCACGAGCTAGTGCGGTGGGAGATTATGAAAGATTGTGCCCAAGAGATGCGAATCGTGCATAGGGGCTTTACAGTGCGGCGTGCTGATTTAGATTGGGGTGCCGTTAGGCTTGCTGCTGTGTCACTGGGCGGGTGATTGATTGCAGTCTATCGATCAATGCCAAGGTACTTCACTTGGCCGACATATCATGCCTTCACGACCTGGATTATTCACTTCTGGTATATCTATTTTAGGTTTCTTCTACCTTCTCTTTTCTTAGCTGGACTTGTACTGGACTTGGACATGTGGAATTCCTCGGGCTTCTCTTTCGGATAGGCGGCGTTTGCTTTGACACAAAAGTGAAAAAAATATACCCAGCCTACGTGCTTGTTGATTTTGTCCCATCCCCCCCTAAATTTCCAGTTTGAGGGGTTCTGTTGTAAGACTTAGAGTACGCGCAGCAATGCTATTTATTCGGTGTACCACATTTAGTTTAATAGAAATAATAGTGCGTATTTGTCAGTAGGAAACCGAACGTTTTGACTTCCAGATGTTGACATTCTCCTGCAGTCTTTTTATCATTCCTCTTTTGTTAACTTCCACACACCGTCCCGGGATGCGTGCTGATTCACTAAGCTAATTGTCCCCGGTTGTCCCTACAAGTCAGATTCCAGCCATCTTCACAGAACCTGGAAAATCTAACGCGAAGCACAGCAAGCAGAATACAGCATTCAAGTTTCAAGTCACTGCGAGATATGCTTCAGTAGCTTACCTCTTCACATCGTCCTTCACACAAGTGCACACACTCTCACACTTCAATGCACGTCTGCAGACGCACGTGCAGACATTCAACTCTGCTCCTATTTATATACTCCGTATTCCCTTCTCAGAATCAAAGTCCTTCTTTCATTAACAGCTAATTTTCCTATTCTATTTCATACGCAAAACTAAAACTCAAGGCCGGGCCTCGTGTCACTCTCCCCTTCTCTTCTTTCTCACCTTCCCATACACCTACACGAAACCTACCCCAAATGCCAGTAGCATATTCCTACTCTACGTCCTCGTCCGCACGCCCCGAAACTCCGTTTCCTACACCCTCCTCCTACCCCTTTCTCGCAGAAGCCCCAACCGCAGGCAGCTCAGCAACCACATTCCCACACCTCCTATACTACCTCTCTGAAGTGCGACATAGCACCACTATCCCACTTTGCGGGGTTCTCAAACGGATAGATGATATGGCGAGGATTGTTGCTGAGCTTCCGGAAGCTATGTCTGCATTGACTAATCTGGAAGATGAAGGGAGTTGGGTAAAAGGGAAGAAGAACAATAAGGGGAAAGGGAAGGCAAAGGAGGGGGAATATTTGATAAGGAAGCCGAAAGGAGATAGAAGATTAGCGCTGGGACTGCATCTTATGGCTGTAGTGCAAGCGTTGGAGGAGTGTGCGGTGGATGGGTGGAAGGCATGGGTGAATGGGGAAGTTAATGCTTGGGAGAGGATGCAGGAGGAGGCGGAGGGTGGATTTGAGGACGCAGTAAAGGAAGGGGATGGTCGGAGGGAACGCCAGCACCATTATTTTCATCACCAAATTGGAGAAAACGCTCATCTCTCGACCCTAGCAGCAGGTCTGCAATCCGCACGACAGGAAATATACTCCAAGGAAAAGAAAATTGAGTATCTTAAAGAGTCGCTTCAAAACGCATTAGCCGTCCTAGAGGCTTTAAGGGGTGCGGAAATGTGGCACCGAAGCGACGCGGAGGATAGAGACATTGCAATTGATGAGAGAGATAGGCTTATGGAGGAGCAAAAGGAAAAGAAGGTTCAGGATCTTGAAGAGTCGCTTCGAAACGTAGTAGCCATCAATGAGGATTTGCAAGAGAGGTTGGAGGCTTTAAGGTTTGCGGAGATCCAGCGTCGATGCATTGAAGAAGAGAAGCATGAACATCGACGGCGGGAAATCAGGAAGATCGGTAAGGCGACGAGGGGTATTAACAAGGAGAAAGACAGCCTTGTTGAGAGATTCCAGAACCTGAGCGTTTCCGGTTCTAGGCACCCCAGCTATGAGGCAGATGACGAGGAAGATCGTGATGGAGAATGTGAAAAGGAAACCGAGCCCGCACCATCTGTTCCACAGCCAACCAGTCAGCAGGATAAAAACAACCCTTTCCCACCTCTATCCTACCCCACAACTAAAGCCTCACGCTACAACCTCATAGACCTAAGTTCCACTGCGGTTGAAACCGGTAGCCAACACAACCTCTCATCCACCTCCTCCACTTACAACTCCGATCAATCGCCCCAACATTCTAGCTCAGTATCTCTATCCCCTATCCCCGAAGTTCCGGACGAAGAAGAGATCATTGTCGTCCATGAAAATCTTCAACGGTGGCAGAGAGAAGAGAAAGAGCGGCGCGAGGAAATGGACGAGTATTCTTACAACACTACTTCCCACAGCGGCTCCACTCTTGAGAAATCTCTGTCAGATCCACCATACATCCACATCCTGCTGCCGGCTAACTTTACATTCTCGCCCAATGGCCATCATGCCTCATTGTTGACGTTTCCAACCTCGGCGTCTGTATTCCACTTCCCGTTCGGTGCGACAAGGGAACAGCTTCTGCGGGTTCTAGAACATATTTCTAGTCATTTCTATTCGAGATTTGAGCCTCCGGAGGAATTTAATATCATGCAAGTGCGCACGCGGGTTATGGAATGGGAACTTAAGAAATCGATTGCTAGGGTACTAAAGGGGCGGGCATGGAAGTGCCAGGAAGGAAATATGGATGTGGGTGGGGTTTGGCAGACGGAAGGTGAGGGGGATACATATATGGTATCTAGTATGGACGTGTTTTTCCAGGGGGTTTCGACAGTGGTCGGAGAAAGCGACGTGGAATTTGAAACGGAGAAATGCTATGAAGGCGGCGTACCTGGATTTCCACAGAATCCTACTCGCCTGAATATTAGAGGCGGCGGGGAAGAAAGAAGCTTAGCAACCTCTGAGCCCATAGGTCGAGAATCCGATGAGGGCTACGCTACCACCAGCGATGGGTTCGGAGACTCCAATAGCCTCTTCTTCCTGCACTCCGACACTCCAACCAGTCTGGAAGGCATGAAAGCTCAATACCACGCAATATACATGCCAAACCAAGCTAACAACCCCTCCTGGATGCAGGAAGCCCGGATGCTGCAACTCAAGACCTCGGCCCTTGTACACGAGCTCTCGTCGCTACAGCGCCAATATGACGAAGCTCAATTTGAGCTTGAAAGACAAAACAGGAGGATGAACGTCCTGTTTCGTACGATCGATACTCAGCTCAATGAGACTAAGGTAATATTAGAGAGAGAGGCTAGGATAAAGAAGATGGTGGAGAATTATAGGCATCCGTACATTGCGTATCTGACCGCCGTGAGAGAGATGCGAGACATGGCAGAAGGAGCCCTGCAGAATGCCTTAAGCCCATACGAGAAAGTTATAATAGAGCCTGAGGGAAATGATCAACAAAAAAGAAACGGTGACGGGAACGGTCCAAGCATGAGAGGTGGTGCAGGCGGAGACGAGCGATATACCGACAATATAAACCGGCCTGTTTCATACGGAAGGAAACACGCCTTGGAGAAGTATCAGAAACCGGGTTCCGATGAGCCCCAATCCTGGAGCTTCATCTTTGACGTTGATGCCTCGGCAATTATTTTCGAAGACCCATGGCGCTTTTACCAATGGCCTCGGAATAGCACTCTAGCCCAAATCCGGCAAGTCTTGGAGTACAGAAAAGCCAATCGAACGGAGAACGATACAATTCTTAGGCGCATCCGCCATATCTTCGAAGGTCGGCAAGAATTGGGAATTCCGGACCCAGTTCTACACTCTGGCGATCGAGTGCGTATCACCTACCCGACCGAAGGCCTGGGGAGGCTTTTCAGAAGGCAGCGAAGGGCCGACGCTTCTGATCCTGTTTGCGAGTATCTTCGATCTGAAGATTTGCAAATCTCTCGAGCTGAGTGTGGGAAGGAAGATGAATATGTTAACCCCCGAGATTTCATCAACGAGTTCACTGATGACAACGAATGTGAACCTGACGGTAGGTCGAACTGCTCTGGGCGCTCCTCAGACTCAAGCTACTCCTGGACTTTCCCACCTCCGCCAAATTCAGTATCTCAACCAAGCCCTTGTGAAATGATTCCAAACCCCGAGGATCGCTTCACTGGAAAGGCGCTGTGTTGCAGGACCACTGCGGAGAGCTTGGTTAGGAACATGACGGACGAGCAGTTCCAGAGCCTGGAGAATTGGAGGCTTGGACCTGGCCTCGACACTTCCGAGTATCCCGCCCCTACGGGGTACGCAAACTCTCAGGGCAACGGATGTTTTTTCTGTGATCTTCCTTTCGATGTACTAGAATTTGAGCCTGCAAGTGGCGATTCGACCTTGTATGGCAATAGCGACGGCGAGGATAGCGACGATACTGGCATCCCAGTAATAACACTCAGTCGTTCGTCATTAAAGTCGAGCCTTCAAGGCGAAGCAGCATACAGCGACCTCCGAGGCTGCTCGCAAATCTCACATACTAGGGACACAAGTTTCTCGTATCTTCGCCACCATTCCCGCACTATCCCACCTCGCCCACCTGTATCCCTTCTGTCAATGCCACCAGATTCCCCCCTTAGGGATTATGCAACATCCTCCGTGGTTCTTTGCAGAGAGCCTAGAGGGGAACGCCGTCTTCACGTGAGAAATATAGCTCGCCCATGGCCTGGTTCGCAGCGGATGTCCAACGGAGATTTCACGGAGTGGGTTGAGAGTGGGGCTCAGGGAAGGGAAATCCCGTTGTTTCAATTAAATTCCATCCCCCCAGCAAAGTCGGCTACGCATTTGAAACCAGAAATCTATGCGGCATATTCAGAAGAGTCGCAGGGCAAGGAATCATCTTCACTGGCTAGGGTGGATGCCATCTCCCATGGCAGGCTCTGGAGTAAGGCAACTGAGGAGATGCTCGCAGAGAAGAAAGAACGAATAGTACTCTCCAGGGAAGGACAACAGTCTAGAAAAGGGACTGTAGACAAACCAACTTGCAGAGATGTTGGCTATGGAGATATTACTGAAGCCATCGAGGAAATTAAGCCTGGTCCACTGAGTCGTTTCTCTATGGAACCGCGACTAGCCGCCAATGTGCTCACGGGCGCTCCTGCCAGGCCACGGCGACCGAATGCCGACTGGGGTCACCCACTGGAGCCTAACGATGAGTCGAGCGAGCAGATGACGCCGGAAATTGGAGTGAGAGTTTCAAGGCAGCAGAAGGAGTGGGTAGATCCTACTGAAGCTGGGCCTTCAGAACCAAGTAATTATTTGAAGTACGCGAAGAGAGGCGTAGAGGAGGGTTATGACGGCATGTTGGGTGATAAGTTGTTCGCAAGTACAGGCGAAAGTGAGATCGGCAAGGGGAAAGGAAGGAGCAATGGAATGGGTGGTGTAAGCAGGACTGGCAGTGGGGCATGGAGGAACTGATTGGTTGATTGCGGTTGCGTACTGTCCTCCAAGGTTGTTTCTGGAATACAGATTTCTAATATTAATATAAGCTAGTGATACAAGATCAGTTCCCGTCTTCCTACTGTACCTTCTCGCATAACGTGGACCATAACAGGGGTAGATTCTATCCGTTAAATCTCTTACTGGAAATAGGGAGATAGCTAAAAAAGGGCAAGTTTCTGCCCTAAATTACCCCCTTTTAGTAGTGATTTTACTTGTATCTTTTCACCCGGAATGTCCAGCGTTTCGAAGATACCTTCTCCTAGTCAGCGATGTCACGATCGTGTGAAGGTCCCATGTATGTGCCTTCATAGAGAAACCATATCGTGGTCACGGTAATCCTTCCAGCCCTAGATGTCAATCGAGTCAACCGTCGTCGCAATACTAACACTTGGATGAGATGACGCTGGGATATCGACGCCCCGTTGTTTAGCACTTCCTAATTCTGTACCCCTACTCACAGATCCTTTGTTCAAACACCTACCCACACATCCCAACTTATACAACCTCCCTCTCGACGTAGCGGAAACCCCAGTGTGCCGGAATAGATCAGATGCACCTTGACTTCAAAGCAACCCACAACCTACTAATAATCCTCATTCCTATCAAGAGAATACTAATGAAAGACGCAACTGCTAAATTAGCTATATTTAAGATCTTTCCTAAAAAATTACGTGAGGTTTGCTGTGTTGTCACACAGCTTGCGCTCAATATGCTTTTACACCGTGACATTATTCCTCCCGTAATAACGGCTATCTCGTCCTCTTAATAGCTTGAAACTGGGGCAATTAATTCTTTAAAGCATGAGATGCCTTTCACCATATTTCTAGGCTATCATCGCCTTTAGACGTGGTGCAAAACGGGCTGGTACATCTAGCAAGATAGAGCTATAAAAGCAGACATGGCAGTATTATTATGTAATACGGAGACCCACAGCCCGCGTCCCTGCTCCGGCCTTTCTCTTCCATGCATCCTGCTGACTAGCATCGTTTCTCGAAGCACTGTTCCTTTATTTTACTCGCATCATTTCCATCACACAAGGGATGTGGCCGGAGCGGGTCGGCTGCCCTCCCTGCTTGGTGGCAACATTCACTGCCAAGTCTCTTTGATTACCGTTAGATATTAGGTGAAGTCTGCTTATCAAGCGCAACCTATTCCGCATTTCACTGGCTTCGGCCTGCTGCTACACTATCCAGAGTAATTGCCGAGACCGTTTCTCAGTAGCTGAGAACATTTTTCCATCAGTGAAACAGTGTCGTCGTTGCAGCTTTGGGTCGTGAACGTAAGTGCGAGATTGTTCATGCTGATCAGCGTGTCTGGCAGCTATCCTGGAAGCTCTTACAAGGTTGATAGCAATGGTTGCTTGCGGAGGAGCATCCTTCCACACTGACCAGTATGGCCAACCTGGCGTCGACGTGCAGGAATCAAGGGCGGTAGAAGTATGCCAAAGAGCTAGAGGTGCAAGCGATGGAGACGTTCAAGAGGGTGCTTAGGGAGAAGCATGCAGGCTGAGGACGAACAGGCTGAAGGTCAGACCTCATGGCGCTGCGGATGCAACTAGAAGAGCGGAGCTGAGCAAGAAGGCTGAGAGCTAATGGAGGGGAAGTTCCGGCCAGTCGCGGCCAGTCGGGGACAGGGTCTACCTAGCGGAAGCGGGGTCTTCTCAGCAGGCCGGCGCTTGGCTTCCGTCTATAACATCCTTCGTGTTTGGCGTAGACAACTTATGTTGCAAACCAGAATGTCTAAGCCTGTTGAATACAGGCCTCAATGAATGTATCGGACAGTACAGCTATACTAGTTATCTATATTCAACCGGCCTACGAAGTGACCCTGCCTGGCGCTAGACCTGTCCACTCGACTGGGTGCGACTGGTCAGCACTTCACCTCCATCAGTTCTCAGCCTTCTCGCTTAACTCTCGAGCGACGCTCAGCTCTTCTGGTACATGCGCAATTCCCTTTCACTCTCATTCCCAGCACCATGAGGCCTGACCTGCAGCCTATTCATCCTTAGTCTGCTAGCAGTCCGGAAGCGCTTACAAGGCTGATAGCAGTATTCTCTCCTCACTCTCCACCCCTCAGATTAGAGAGCAAGGGCGCCTTCAACTGCGGATCGAGATATGGAGCAGGCAACATCAACTGAGAACGGTGGGGAGCTGAACCCCCTCAACAGTACAGGCCTCTGTCTACTGTCTCTTGACGGTGGCGGTGTGCGGGGACTCTCAACGCTGTACATCTTGAAAGGACTTATGGACCGACTGAACCAAGACCAGAAGAACGTTCCGCCGCTGAAGCCATGCGAAGTGTTCGACCTCATTGGCGGTACCAGCACAGGAGGGTACGTAGTTCTATGTTTATACCAGCGCCACTAACGCGGGTAGACTAATTGCAATCATGCTTGGTCGCCTCGAGATGGATGCTGACGAGTGTATCACGGCTTACACCGAACTCATGAAAACCGTCTTTGAAACGAAAAGGAGCTGGTTTCCAGCTAGCTGGACTGGCAATATAAAATCGCGATTCGATACGGCAAGGCTTGAGAGTGCAATTAAAGAGGTCATTACTAGCCACGGAGCTAAAGAGACCGACCTCTTCAACGATGGAGTCAAACGCGGATGTCGGGTGTAAGCATCGCTAGTGAAGATGGAAATAAAGCTAATTTTATCAGCTTCGTTTGCACAATTGCATACGAGACAAGAGATATCATACGCCTAAGGAGTTATGACTCTGGAAAGCTTCCTATTCGTGCCACTATCCTCCAAGCGGCACTCGCAACGTCGGCTGCCACTACCTTCTTTGACCCTGTGACCATCGGAGCGCGCAAGTTTGCCGATGGCGGTTTAGGGGCCAATAATCCGGTAGACGAGGTGGAAGGCGAAGCGTCGGACATCTGGTGCTCTGAAACGGGAGACTTGAAGCCTCTCGTGAAGTGCTTCGTGTCCATTGGAACTGGGAACCCAGGAAAGAAGGCGATTGAGGATAACATGCTGAAGTTCCTTTCTGGCACACTTGTCGACCTTGTTACCCAGACCGAGAATACAGAGAAGAGGTTCATAGCCAAATGGGCCCAGCATTTCGATAAGAAGAGGTACTTCCGGTTTAATGTCGACCAAGGGCTGCAGGATGTGGGCTTGGCAGAATATCAAGAGCAAGGGGCTATCGAAGCGGCAACGGATGGGTATCTTGACCACAAAGCGCAGGAGTTCCGGGTACGAGACTGTATTCAGAACTTGAAGCTCAAGCAGAGTGTGTATATCCCAAACTTTGCGTAGAGAAAAAGAAAAAAGCCTAGCTGATCTATGGCAGGCATGGCAGCAACTGATCTCTCATATATTATTTCTGTGAGGGCGATGTGCTTTCATACTAGAATTATATTAATTGCATGCAGGAATACAATGAACAACGTATCGTGGAGCTGCGCGCTAGTATGTCGCCCTGCTATTTCTGATATGCTAATGCTAAAATATAGTGTAGCTTCACGAGCGGAAGCTCTTTGGAACGTGCCTTTCCAGAAGAACCAACGGTTTGTTGGGCGGACTGCAGAACTTGCCCAGATTAACACTTTGCTTGCAAACGAAATCCGTTGCGAGCAGGTGGCAATTGTTGGTCTTGGAGGCATTGGGAAGACGCAAATTGCACTCGAATTCGCCCATCAATGGCGAGAGAAATATCCAGACTGTGCAGTGTTCTGGGTACCCGTAACGAACGTCAAAGGCATGCTAGAAGCATATCTAGAGATTGGCCACCAGCTACATATACCTAACATTGAGAAGGAACGGGAGGACGTCCAAAAGCTTGTTCAACATCGATTGGGTCAAGAAGGCTTTGGCAAATGGCTGTTGGTGTTCGACAACGCCGATGACATAGACATGTGGACCGATAAAGCAGATAACACACTTGGCTCCAAGCGCCGAATCGACTACCTGCCAAAGAGCAAGCATGGATCTATTCTGTTTACGACCCGAAGCCGAAAGGCCGCGATAAAGTTAGCAGGCAGAAATGTTGTCTCGGTTGGCGAGATGGACTACCCTATGGCAAAGGCCTTGCTCGAGAAATCGTTGATCGACCAGGACCTGTTAATTGACGACCAAGCCTCGACGGATTTGCTCCAAAAACTCACCTATCTCCCCCTTGCAATTGTCCAAGCGGCTGCATATATCAATGAGAACCAGATTAGCTTATCTGAGTATGCAGCTCTTCTTGACGACACAGAACAGAACGTTATCGATATTCTTTGCGAAGAGTTTGAAGACGAAGGAAGATATAGGGATATTACAAATCCGATTGCGACAACATGGCTGATCTCATTTGAACAAATCCGGACTCGCGACCCTTTGGCAGCAGAGTATTTGTCATTCATGTCATGCATTGACGCGAAGGATATTCCGCAGTCGCTCCTGCCGCCGGCGCAGTCAAACAAAAAGGCTGTGGATGCTATGGGGACCTTGACCGCCTACTCTTTTATTAGTAAACACAAGGCTGACCAACTATTGGACGTTCACCTGCTTGTACATCTCGCAACTAGAAACTGGCTGCGAACGCAGGGCTCTCTAGGGCATTGGACAGCCGAGGCGCTGACACGCCTAGAGAAGTTATTTCTAGATAGCAACCACATGAATAGGAGCGTGTGGAGGCTGTACCTGCGACATGCCCGTTACGTTCTTAAGACTCCGCTGGATGCAGATGGAATATCTGAGGAGAAGATGACGTTGCTCTGGAAGTTTGGAGCTTGTACCTATAGTGACGGGAGATACAAGGAAGCGGAAGAGGCTTACACGAAGCTGGTGGAGATGAGCCTGAGGAAGCTTGGGGAGGAGCATCCAGACACGCTGACCAGCAAGGGCAACCTGGCGTTGACGTTTGGGAATCAAGGGCGGTGGAAGGAAGCCGAAGAGCTTGACATGCAAGTGATGGAGGTGAGAAAGAGGGTGCTTGGGGAAGATCATCCAGACACGCTGACCAGCATGGGCAACCTGGCATTGACATATTGGAATCAAGGGCGGTGGAAAGAGGCCGAAGAGCTACAAGAAAAAGGACTAAGTATATATTTTAGGGTGCTTGGGGAGGAGCATCCAGAAACGCTGAATAGCATGGGCAACCTGGCGTCGACGTACAGGAATCAAGGGCGGCGGAAGGAGGCTGAAGAGCTGGAGGTGCAAGTGGTGGAGATGAGAAAGAGGGTGCTTGGGGAGGAACATCCAGAAACGCTGACCAGCATGGGGAATCTGGCGTCAACGTACAGGTATCAAGGGCGGTGGAAAGAGGCTGAAGAGCTTGACGTACAAGTAGTAGAAACGTTCAAGAGGGTGCTTGGGGAGGAGCATCCAGACATGCTGATCAGCATGGGCAACCTGGCGTTTACGTACAGGAATCAAGGGCGGTGGAAGGAGGCTGAAGAGCTAGAGGTGCAAGTGATGGAGACAAGAAAGAGGGTGCTTGGGAATGAGCATCCAAACACGCTGACCAGCATGGGAAACCTGGCGTTAACGTACATGAATCAAGGGCGGTGGAAAGAGGCTGAAGAGCTTGACGTGCAAGGGATGGAGATGAGAAAGAAGGTGCTTGGGGAGGAGCATCCAGACACGCTGATCAGCATGGCTAACCTGGCGTCGACGTACAAGAATCAGGGGCGGTGGAGGGAGGCCGAAGAGCTCAACGTGCGGGTGATGGAGGCGAGAAAGAGGGTGCTTGGAGAGGAGCATCCAGACACGCTGGCCAGCATGGGCAACCTGGCGTCAACGTACAGGAATCAAGGGTGGTGGAAGGAAGCCGAAGAGCTTGACGTGAAAGCGATGGAGATGCGTAAGAGGGTGCTTGGGGAGGAGCATCCAGAAACGCTAGCCAGCATGAGTAACCTGGCATTGACGTATTGGAATCAAGGGCGGTGGAAGGAGGCTGAAGAGTTGGAAGCAAAAGGACTAGGTATATGCTTAAGGGTGCTTGGGGAGGAGCATCCAGATACGCTGATTAGCATGGGCAATCTGGCATCGATGTACAGGGATCAAGGGCGGTGGAAGGAGGCAGAAGAACTGGAGGTGGAAGTGGTAGGAACGAGAAAGAGGGTGCTTGGGGAGGAGCATCCAGACACGCTGATCAGCGTGGCTAACCTGGCGTCGACGTACAGGAATCAAGGGCGGTGGAAGGAAGCCGAAGAGCTTGACGTGAAAGCGATGGAAACTTTCAAGAGGGTGCTTGGGGAGGAGCATCCAGACGTGCTGACCAGTATGGCTAACCTGGCGTCAACGTACAGGAATCAAGGGCGGTGGAAGGAGGCCGAAGAGCTAGAGGTGCAGGTGGTGGAGACAAGAAAGAGGGTGCTTAGGGATGAGCACCCAGATACGCTGACCAGTATGGGAAACCTGGCGTTCACGTTTTGGAATCAAGGTCGGTGGGAGGAGGCTGAAAAGCTGGGTGTGCAAGTGATGGAGACGAGAAAGAGGGTGCTTGGGGAGGACCATCCAGACACACTAACTAGCATGGGCAACCTGGCGTCGACGTATTGGAATCAAGGACAGTGGAAGGAGGCCGAAAAGTTGGGCGTGCAAGTGATGGAGACGAGAAAGAGGGTTCTTGGAGAGGACCATCCCTCCACACTGACCAGCATGGGCAACCTGGCATTAACGTTGTGGAATCAAGGGCGGTGGAAGGAGGCTGAAGAGCTGGAGGTGCAAGTGGTGGAGACGTTCAAGAGAGTGCTTGGGGAGGAGCATCCAGAGACGCTGACTAGCATGGGAAACCTAGCGTCAACGTACAGGGATCAAGGGCGGTGGAAGGAAGCCGAAGAGCTGGAGGTGCAAGTGGCGGAGACGAAAAAGAGGGTGCTTGGGGAGGAGCATCCAGACACACTGACCAGCATAAACAATCTCGCATTTAGGTCCAAGGCCTAAGGTCGCAATAGCGATACGAATTTACCGATGGCAAAATGCTCTTAGCTACGAGAAAGTGTTCTCGGTCCTCAACATCTATACGCTATGTCATCGGTTACGACTCTGAATCAGTGGCAGCTAGAGAACATGGAGATAGAGCTTAAATAGGCGTTGTTTTGTGTTGCACTCTTGTAGAAATGTGCGCGCAGGTTTCAAGTATCTCCCGCTTCTTCCAGAACAGAGGGTTTCCAGCACACAGGGGGGAGGTTACGACCGCGAAATCACTATGCCTCAGCGAGAAGGCGAACATTACCTCAAACCTCAAATATATGCCCCAAGCAAAAACCTCTCTGAGTTAAGAATTCACAAACGTTTGAATAACAGACACGTTAGCCTCCATGTAGTAACTATACAAATCGTCCGCCGGTTTGCCGACAATGCATTCTCGACCTCTTACAGTGCGATTCCATACGATAATATAGATAGTGAGGAAAGACCTAGCTATAGCGGCAGCTACAGCCACATCTTCACAGCAAACACTAAGATCAGCGTTTCCAACAGGAAGTAGTACAATTGATACTTTTGCTCCACCTACAATCACGTGAGGCAAACAAACGTAACTACATTTTTAACTGTTACAATTTAATTAATAAGGCTTAAAAGTAAGCAGTATATAATTAAGGTAGACTTTTTTAAGGTTGCAGTCTCTGACGCGCGTGAGGGCCAGGGGAGCGTGTTTGTGCCACTATTTACGTGTCAGTGTAGCCTTAGAGCTTGCCCTGTACTATAACAACCTTAGACGACCTTATTATAGCAAAAGATGACAGTCCCTTGTATGGGGAACCTCTGGATTGGTGGCTCTAGGTTGGTCGGCGCGACTATCCTGTACTCTTTAAGATAGCACAGAGCCTTTAGCAGGGGGAAAAGGACAGTTACTTGTAACTGTAATTATCTCTTAGGCTCTATAATTAAAGCTTTACAACTCTAGAAGAACTAGCTATGTTATAAGGTTATTTTTAGTAAATTAAATAACCTTGCGTGCTATATTAAGAGTAAGGGGGACTCTGCTACTTTAAAAGCTTTAACAGTTACGTTGTAACTTTTAGTAAAAAGTTAAGAAGTACAAGTAGCTTTAATTAAACTGTAACTTAATTATATTGACCCCTACTGTTAGGTGAAGCAAACAAAAGTATATGATAAGTGAGACGTAACTTGTCTAGAAAGCCTGAGTCGAATCGTACTACTTCCTGATGGAAACGCTGACTAAGATATTCTGATAATCACCATTCAAGACCAGCAAGCCGCGGATCTGGGATGTCTGGCGCCGAGATATAAGGAAATTTGCAGATATGGGTGATTCTCGTTGGCATAAGACTCACTTTTGCGGGTGTAGGACTTGCGATAAGCGGCGGAGGGAAATTAGCTCTCTGCGTCGTGGAGGAGGCTGAGGTGGGTAGGGGGCTGCTAGAAACGGAGATGGAGATCATGTCGGTCAAGCCTTATTCGTGGGACTAGAAAAGGCTGTGCGATATCAGGTGTCCACAAGGAATCTAGACTACGAAACAGAGCACAGTATTTAGGATACTACTGGCACGGGAAACGGAGAATGATTCATGCTCAGTCAAGTTCAGGAGTGGAACTAGGAATGATGGTGCGATGTCAAGCGTCTACGGGTAGTCTATAGGTTGAAAGAGGGTTTAGTACGGGATACTACTAGAAAAGGGGCCATATATCATATCCATCAAGCGAAAGTGGTGGGCCTACCAGACAGTCCAACGTTATGCTCCCACAGGTGACCTGAAGAAGAGCTCTACGCTTCGAGATACCAAGGCCATGAGTGGCTAATCTTCTACAGGCAGTTTGAAAGCCTAGTCTCGATCGTAAACTACCCGAATTGCAATTGAATCAAGGACAGATCCAGAGCGTGAAGCAAGCATTCGATCTTTTCTAGAGATCTCCTGGCTGTCCTGGGCTATCCCTTAGATTCTAATATTCGAAAATATGGCATACCCACACCCACATCCCTCGGTGCTTCCGCAAATACAGTAATACAGCAGGGTTGGCTAACAGTTTTCCGGGGGAGCGAAGACGTCCCTCTTCGCTGTTCATTGATGACGATGACGGGAGGCAAGAAGATTTCTTCTACATCAAGTCTCATCCAATATTTGAGGATTTTATTGAGGAACTGGTGCCTAACGGGGACCTTGTACCTAACAGTGTGGATTAAAAGACCATAGGACTGGGAAAATGGTATTAGAGGAAAAAGAAATGGGAGCACAAAAGCTGAAACGCACTGTGAGTGGGACACGCCAAACAGTTATATATATAAGTGATTGTCCCAGCTCTCTCGTTCAGGACTAACATCTTGAAAGACAATAGTAAGAAGGGAGGCGTAATGGGGAAGGCTGGCTACTGGAATACGCACGGACGAAGAAGAAAGTAAGATTCAGTGTGAAGGAGGTGCTTGAGTATGATGAATTGTTTTGACAGGGCAAATGCCTGGGCAACCCTGTAGATAATGAAGGGAAGTCTATAGCGTCGGGGATGCAGAAGAAGATGAGTCAGTGAACCAGATAGCCGATTGCATGGAAATAGATGAAGCCGATGCTGGACAGCCGACTCAAATCTAGGAAGATCTATTATCATATGCGTCGCTTTATCCAATTCAACTTATTTTGTAATGGCGTACTAGGGGCTTTGTTTGTTTTGGGTACACGTTGAGTAGTTTTCGGAGACGTCTGTTACGCCGAATGCTTGCGTAAATGATCGATCTAATCACCTGCAATCATTACCATCCCACGCTCTTCACTGTCTTCGATCTGGTAATTAGAATGCTTAACTTCACTGACCGCCATTGCATTACCAGGTTCGTGGTCGTGGCTGTTAAAGAAGGGACTGACAGCGTAGAACCCTTCTCTTGGGATTCATTGCCTACATCCCCCACCTCATATATTCAAACACGATCGAATTCTATTCTCCACCGCGAGCTGATATTCACAAACTATTCTTGCAATACCTGTTTTCCCCGTGAAGGATCTCCTTCTATCGCAAACGGTGGATCCATTCATGGGGAGCGTGTGCGATCCCGATGAGGAAGGTAATCAACGACTGCCCTTCCGTTGAAGACGTGTACAGTATAACAGCGGAGAGGAACCTAAGTCTTGAAATCTGTTCATTTGTTCCTCTTCTCGTCTGCCTGCCATCTCAGGGAGGTCTGTTCCAGAGATTGGGAACCCGCAGAGATCTGTTGCCTTTAGATGCAGTCGAAGAACGAACGCATGGCCATGCTATACAGGTTATCATAGATACTGCAGTAGGTCAGAGCATGAATATCCGCGAAGAGTTTGAGAGAAGCCATGCAACGAAGGAGCAGTCAATGAAAGAGCTCGCGTCTGATCCTGATGGAGCTTCAAGGGAGCCTAATCCGACTTCCAGAGAAAAATACAAGCCACGTTCGTTTACCGCTTCACGACGCCCTCGTAAACGGAAGTCCAAGAGTGTAGGACAGGTTTTGAGGGATGCATTAGAAAAGCAAAATATTTCTACACTCTCTAAAGGGGAAGAGCTACGGGAGCTCTTTCACATGATATTGTCGCGAAAATGGTTAATGATGATGTCCTCACCGTGGATGATGTCGGTATTAAGTACAGCGGCGAGGAGATCCTCATCCTCCTCGATCTTCCGAAGCGAGAGCGGGACGAGGATTTAGTGAGCGCCCCTGGGCGGGATATTATGGAGATGCATGCAGAGAGGACCCTCAGAAGCATCGTGTATGAGGAAGAGGAACCCAAAGACCCAGTACACCGCTCGAAGTCACTGAAGTGGATACCGATCTAGGTAGACTCCCGAAGATGATGGTTGGATCAACTAGGGTAAGGAAATTTGTACGTTTCAACCTCGATAAATAGGTGTTAACAGAGGATAGGAAGCCAGCCATCGAGCCTGTGGTCGGGAAAGATGAGCAGGTTCCTCAGGAAGAGAGAAGGGTGAAGAGGAGTTCAAACTCCTATTTTGATAAACAAGCTTTCCGAGGACCAGAGCAAATCGCTCGATCTATTAGTCGGCCTCCACAGTAGCTAGACATTTATTGAGGCGAATAAAATTCTTAATGTACATTCCAATTTAGTGAAGAAGGTATTAGGGTTCGTATTGGTATAATGGTACTATATCTTGGGTTGATACATGAGCTTAGGTGAACGCGCTTCGTCGAGGAGAGGGTTCAGACGGTCTGCGAAGGACTTTGATTTCTCTGGAACTTGGAAGGATTTCGTGTAACTAGCTTCCATTGTAGCAGATAGCTGGGCATTTTGAGAAACCCCACTGCTGAATGGGCGTACACTGAATCTTTTTGTATGAACCTGCTGAAAGGTTCCTCCAATGTTTCCAGACTCTTGGATCCAGCGTCGTAGGATGTCGAGCTCTTTGTCAGTAACATGATCCTCCTCTATATAAGGTACAGCATCAAGCAGGCGACGTTTGGTCTGGAATTTTGCAGGATCTAGCTTCCATGCGACTTTCGATGATAATTCATCAACAAGGCTGGTTCTATAGGCTTTCAGTGCAACGCAGCCTCCAATGTTTTCTGCCATCATGATCCGGACGGTAAAGTGAATAGTTTGGTCCACCTGGGGCATGAGCAAATTAGTCCTTGCTTCAGTTGTTGGTTGAGTATGACCCTCAGGCTCCGTGATGCTGTTCATACCAGCATTGAAAGTGGTCATAGGCGATTCCGTTTCGATTCTATTGACAGGAGGAGCCTGAGATCCGTCTTTGATCGATTGATAGGGAATGTATTTCCCTGGAAGGCGACGCCGGGAACCCATAACCCGAAATATTCCACTAAAGGAATTGGCTTTCTTCCCTAGTGAAGCGTCAGTTGCATCGATACGCACATCTACTACCGTAGACTAGAAACTAGATAAGAAAGCATGTCCATGTGAGAGATGCAACGCACCTTCATCTATTTTACTGCGGATGGTTGAATAGGACCGTTCCCACTCATATGATGTATGTGAACCAAAACTCCAACTCTTTTCCTGTTCAATCTGTTGATCTGGGGCCAAAAAATGGAGCAATGTTTCCATGCTAAAGCATAGGGTGGTGAATGTCTGGAACTGAGCGATCATCCATATCAATGTAAGATTGGCTAGTCCAGCATCTTCATAACCCCCACCTACATCACTATGTGAACCGAAGAACCAACACTGTCGGAAATTGACGTTTTGTTCCCTCGGATGATCCCAAAGGAGTGGCTCGAAATGCTTCCTACGCTCGTGCAAGGCCAAAGCATGGAAAGCGTTCCTCACCACCTTTGGGATCTTGGTATCCACAAAAGCGAGTTTCTTTGACGCTGGTTGCGGAAGTCCAAAAGGAATGGGAACACCAAGAGCACTAACGGTATCCCAAACGGCACATGCTTCGATTTGGATGTGTCTTTTCAAGACCCCTTTCCTCTCAAGTTGGCCTGTTTCGAGCTCCAACTGGATAGCGTCCTTACTTTTAGAATTCCAAGAGTCGTATAAAGCGTGGAGATTCGCTAGCCCGCGTTTGGTGAGCAAGCCGATGTCCTCAATGAGGGAAGCAATGCAGCGCACGGTAAAGGCACCTCTGGAAAACCCAACAAGGAAGATCTCGTCATTGCCGTCTTTGAAATTGTAGTTATTACAGATGAAGCTGTAAGCGTCGCGAATATTTGCTGAAAGCCCTGCATCACCGTCATGTTTTGGACGAGCATTGCGAAGGAGATTGTTTCCGTACCGCGACCTGTGGCTCCATCGACGCTGTTACTCAGCTTGGAAGTCCCAGATCCAACGCCAGTGTGATAGTAGACAACTTGGAGGATTCCATCTTCCGCGATCTCCTCAACGCAGCGGGACAGACGCGAAACGTTCGTTAGCGGATTGTCGGTACTGACACTGTCATTCCACGTCCCGTCACAGCATACCACCAGGCGCTTCTTCGATTGTTGGGGAACCATTGCCCACCTGTTTGAAAGAGAGCAACAAGAAGTGTAATGGGAGCAGTTGGAAGGTGGGGCTGAAGCTGTCGCACGTGATGCTGCGCCAATGCACTGCACTAGTCACCAATTAGGACTAAAATTTTCCTCATTAATACTAGCTCCTCTTTCGTACAGTATATAGTTTCGCCGGAGATCACTGTGCTCCTTTGGCCTTGCACTATAGCTCAATGCCCTCAGTTTGGCTCTCTCTAAGGTGACTTGCTCGCCTATTTTTCCCTGTCTGCCAACGCAAGAGAAGCGACCCGCTGGGGATAGCAAAAGCAGGTAGAACAGGTCCATTACGACGGCAGAATTTGTAAGATCTGAGAGGAAAATGTTCTTTATCAGAACTGAAATATAGGAGCTGGTTCCGAGAAGAGGAGAGGAAAATGTAGACAATTACTAGCAAAGGTTTCAGCGGCAAAATCGGTCTAATTCTCAATGTGACCTTTCCCTCGGGCAAATGTGCCCCGACCCTGTCTCCAATCTTTGACATGCAACCTCATGTACAATATCCTCCCCACTGCAACTTTCCCCGCCGATCACCAACAGTGGGGAAATGATGATTACATGTCGTGATGCCGGATTTTTCGTTTCCAACGGTCCTGTCAGGTACAAAATGAAACCTATCACGACTCTTGGCTTTGCAACCACTTTGGGGCCCTATCATCCACAATGTCCATACCTCGCGCCATTTCATCGACATGCCTACTCCTCTCTTTTGTTTCTCGGCAACTCATATTTATGCCCCAGAACAATTTCCAGCCTCTCTCAGGTCAAGCTTTGTCCATTCCAATTGACCTCAGTCCAGAATTCAATAGTCGAGCATTTAGTTTGAACCCAGGAGACACAGATTTTGATGGTTCAGGAGGTAGTTAACTCATCTCCACCTACTACTACATGATTCCAACACTCTAGATTCGTATCCGGCGCAGTTCATGCCACCGAAGGACTTTATTTATGCAGGACTGAATTATAAATTTCCAACCTACAGAGCCGGGGGTAATGATAATGTCATTGCCTCCGGCCAAACTATTTCTGTTCCGCGGATACGATACCTTAGCGTGCACATGTTTGCCGCTTCCGAGGAGGGAATGGCTCAAGGAACCATCAATGCGACATATACCGATAGCACGACAACATCTGGGCCAGTACTCGTCCCAGCATGGTGGAGTTGGCCATACCCGGCCGGAGGTGATATGGTTTTCCCTTATAGGCTAACGAATGAGACTGTCGATTACAATAGATCAATATCTTCCGGACTTCAAACTGGCTCGATAGCTCGAAAGAACTGGACTCATTAATACTGCCAAATGTCACAGGAGGGTCAGCGACTAACCCAGGAGGAGCAGAAATCAAGGCCAGACTACATATATTTGCCCTTACTTTGGTTCCAGCAGTTACTACGGCTAATGGGCATGTCGTTAGCGTACAATATGCGAGATCAACGCAGAAATGGCTGGAAGGAAGCAACAAAACCCAAGTCTTCGAGGTCACCATCAACAATGCTGGTTCGGAACATGTCACGGGAAATAATTCCGTCACAGTAAGTGTCGACTCGCCTGGTGTAGAAACAATTGAACCTGGCTGCATCAAAAGGTTGCGAGCTGGGGACCAAGTCAAGGTTACCGTCGGTGTCGAAACTAAGGCTGGAGTAACTACTAGCAGTACTGGGGAAGCCACAATTATGGTCACGGGACAGAATATCAGCTCTTTCAACTATACATTTAACGCAACCTATGGGATTAAAGATTACGAACCCACCTACGAATCAATCTACTCGCACGAATCTCCAGATTGGTATAATGCCGGCAAATATAGAATCTTCATTCACTGGGGTATCTACGCTGTTCCCGGCTGGGGAAACTTGGGAAAGAACGAGACATACACTGAATGGTACTGGTGGCACCTCAACCAAGGCTCAAACACGTCCGACCGAACCTACTAGCACCACCTAGAAACTTACGGCCCTAACATCGTTTACGATGACTTCATACAGAACTTCACAGCCGCCGCATTTGATCCTAAGGAATGGGTTGATCTCTTCGCGGACGCTGGAGCGAACTACTTCGTCCAAGTCAGCAAGCATCACGACGGTTACGCAATCTTCGACCTCCCCGAGAACGTGACGAAGAGGACCTCGGTTGCACAATTCCCTCACAGGAACCTCTTACAGGAGCTTTTTGACGCTTCCGCAGAATATCAGCCACATATCCACCGAGCAACGTATTTCTCGTTGCCGGAGTGGTTTCATCCAGATTACAAGAAATATGGGTTTGGTTCCTGGCCGGGCGGAAATGCAACAAATCCATTCACCAACGAAACACTTCCCTACATTGGATACGTCCCCATAGAAGAATACATCTCGCAGCTCATAATCCCCGAGATGAACGCGCTTGCACAAATGGGCGTAGAAATAATGTGGTGCGACATCGGCGTAAGTTCAACCCACCACAAGCCCAAGCATAAATCTGTCTCCTAACAAAACCCCAGGGGCCAAACATGACGACCGAATTCGCAAGCAACTGGTTCAACACCCTTGCAACCTCCAATAGACAAGCACTCATGAACGCCCGCTGCGGCCTACCCGGAGATTTCGACACCCCCGAATACGCCCGCTACGCCTCCGTACAACCGCGAAAGTGGGAAAGTAATCTCGGTATGGATCCTTACTCTTATGGCTACAATCGCGCGACGCCCTTAGCTTCTTACCTGAATGCCAGCATGATTATTCAAAGTCTCGTAGATGTCGTGAGCAAAAATGGAAATTTCCTATTGGATATCGGACCAATGGCAGATGGTACGATTCTCGATGTCGAGAAGAATAATCTAAGGGAAGCCGGAAGATGGATTAAGAGTCACGGAGAAGCTATTTTCAACACGACGTATTGGTTTGTAACACCACAGGAGGGTGACGGCATTAGGTTCACTACAACGAAAGACGCTTTCTACATCTTGAGTATGGAGAAACCGAATGGGACCTTGGTGCTGGAGAGTCCAATACCGTGGGTGCAGGGAGATGAAGTGACGATTTGTAGGAGGCAGCATGGCTGGCAAAGTAGTTTCGAGTTCGATGAGAGAAGATGGGGTGGTGGTGCTAGAAGTTAGCGATGATGTTGTTGCCGCAGATGAGTATACCTGGGTCTTTAAGATTGGATATTAGGCTAGTTCTGAGGCCGGCATACTGAAAGCGCAAGCATTTTTTCTTGAAAACGGCGCTCGCTTGCGATACCGGCAGCTGCACATGTGTTATATTGTCTTTCAGTAGTAGGGCTATTGAGTAGCATGTTCAGTGCGGACTTTTTGAACTAGAAAGGCCAGTGCATCATATACCCTAACTAGAAGCTCTCCCAAAGCCAAAAAAGTTCTAAGAAGGCATTAAGAAAGAAAGAAGAGTGAACCCTGCGAGGCTCGAGCCTGTAATATCTCGATTTCTGAGACAATCGTAGTCAAGCGCGATACCATTTCGCTAATAGCCTAGGTTAGATATTGTATAAGAAGAGTTAATTTTTTACGCCTTATGTAGGGGTTCAGCATAAATTCGAAGAAATGTAGAGCAAACAACGTGCATTTTTTAGTTAGAACTCGCTACGGCGTAGTAGCTTTGATTGATGTGACTTGCTCAACCGCTATTTTTGTCCTCTCTCACCTGGCAAAGGGAGAGTTTGCAAACATAATTCTTAAGTTACTAGTTTTTTTTCTTTTATTAGTACTGTAAAGTACATGGTGTCTACACTTAAGACCGGTCTTTCATCTCACGCAGCGTCTTCATCACCTGGACCGGTTCATCATGTCCTACCAACGCCTGGATGTTAGGGTCATTGACACGCATGAACACATTGTGTTGCTATTAATGTGTCAGATTTTCTTTCCCTCGAATAGAATACGCCATGGCTCACCTTCTCATCCCCGATTGTAAACTTCCCCTGGGTTTCCTTGTTGTCCTTGGCATACTCTTCCAATCTCCTAATGGCATCGTTATCCAGCACCTTCTTCGCGAACCTCACATTACCCTTGGTGTATTCGTGTCCCGGGTACACCTTTGTGTCATCCGGAAGCGAAGCGAGTGTCTCGTTCAACGCCTTGTGCATCTCTGTTGCATTGCCCTCGAAGAACCGACCACAACCTCCAATGAAGAGCGTGTCACCCGTGAAGACTGCCTTGTCAGATCCGTCCTCGAAGAAGTAACAGATGCTGTCCTGCGTGTGGCAGGGGGTGTGGAGCGCCGTTACTTTAATGTTATCGCCGACATTGAAGGTGGATTTATGCTCGGGGGTTGTGGTGACTTTGTCGCAGTCTTTGCCGCCGATGATTGGCAGCTTGAAGTATTTGATCTGGAAAGTTAGCTTCCATTATTATTCAAAATTTGGGAGCTTACAATCTCAGCATTTCCTCCGGCATGGTCGTGGTGGCTGAAAGGCGTGAGCTTATCCTTCAGGCGAATAGTTCATAGGCTGGGAAGCGTACTGGTGAGTATTTATGATCTTTGACAATTTAATGTCACCGCTATCTGTCTTATCCTTGAGATATGGTAGTACTCTAAAGAATTTAAGCAATCGTATGAAGCTTAGAGGGAACCATCAGCTTTGTAACTCACTCCAGCGGATTTGCGGGGTCTATGATGACGGCTTCCTTTGACTTGTCGTCGGTAACTAGATAGGCATAATTGTTGCCCGTCCCCTCCCCTAACTTGATGTCAAAATATCAGCTAAAAGCCATCAATATGGGTGCCCATACACATTGGGATCGAGAAGATATGCATGGTGCGCTGCAGAATTAGCTTCGAACATCAATTTCGTCTAAGATTGTTGGTGTCTTACCTTCGTAATTGAATTGGAGAATAGTCTGAATGAGCTTCGCTTGATTGCGGTTGCGAGTAAGCTCATAAGGGAGATGCTAGGTATTAGTCGTGGTGTTATGGAAGATTGATCAGCACTCTCGACGAAGTGCCGAATGACATGAGGACAGGACTTTGGAATGCGGGCGCCACTTATCGATAAGAGTCACGTGCTTCCGTGATAAGGTCTTCCGTCTCAGCGGTTTCAAAACGTCCCTCTTTGTTGATCTCCTTCAATATTCCTCTGTGCTGATTAAAATGCCCACTGACTGATCCTCCAGATGCGTTTGGGTGGTAGCTTTAACTCCCCTGAAGCGGTATTTTGACACTCACAACAAAACAATGGTCATCAATACGTCCTGCCCAAATGATATTACTTATTCTCCTAGACTTTTCCATCATCCTGCATATTGTTACAGAGCTTATCAGGAGTCTTTTCAGATGGTTTATGCCTGTACCACGCGTCTCTTGGAAACAATATAAACTTCCGGCTTCCGTCGTTTCCTTTGTCATCTTCTTCGCTACGTTTATTACTACTCACCCTAGATGGGAACGATCTAGGTTCATTATATTTTGAAAGCGCTCAAGTCCTGGATTTGATATAGGTTTTTGTGGATGGAGCGAAATACTTCATCGGTCTCTTCTCGTCCACCGATTCACTTGTTGACCGTGAACGCCATGCTGTCATTGATATTATCTCTAAGCAGCCTCATATACTCACAGTCCCGTGTCGGTTAACAACTGTCCAACTCAGCCAAATGACTCTCATGGCCCTGGCACCTCTCCTTGTCAACTCCTCCATTGTTTTGACACTACCTCCGGTTTAACACCAACTCCGCAACATGCCAACACGACTCTGCCGAGACGAGCGGCGTCCTGCCGAGCAACATCAGCAGGGTACCAACCGGTCCAATGTCCCCTCACCTACCCTGCTTGGCATGGGGGCCCAACGAAAGGACCTGATCAAATTTTATCCTAATCCGACAGAGCATCCCTTCCCAGCCCGTATTCCAGCCCACCCAGAAGACGATAGTCGCGGTAAATCCATGTACCGAATCCCCGGATACCGATACCCACATACGTTATCGTTCATGGGCGAGTTCATCCCCGAAGCTGAGGCACAGATCATTTCTGCATTTGAGAAGGGCAAGAAGCAAGGTGCCGCGCCCAATAACAAGGATCCACCAGCTGCGTCTTCGTTCGGCAAGAGGCCTTTCCAAGTTTCGACTGAGGATAGAGGTGAGGATACGAACATTGAGCATGAGGTCCCTAGCAAGGGCGGAGATTGGCGTGGATCTGTCAAATCTGTGTAAGCTTGGCCAATCTTTAACCTTACATTAGCTACGTGCAATTAATATGTTGCTAATTTTATCTTGGCAGACTTGTCACGGGTCTCAGATGGGCAGCCGCACAGTTCGGCCTCATCTTTGCAAACCCCAATGCAGTTCTCCCAGTTCCTGAGAACGGAAATCAAGCTATTCTAAGAAACCTCACGGGTAGAAACACTCGAAACGACATCAAGGCTTATGTGGCTCGGCCACTTGTCCCTGGGCACCTGCACGCTATCGAAGGCGATCTGTCCGATAATGAATCCTGCTTTAAGACAGCTTCTCCCTACCGTAGCAAATACACCCGTAACGGCGATGAACACAAGACCTTCCTTCCAAATTCGGCACTCTGCCTGAACCAAGATGCCGGTTCTGACTCTGCGACCGAGTTAGAATCCGACAAGTTAGCACTTTCATTCCTCAACAAAGGTGCTACCCAAGACCTCCCCGTTGAGGCTGCTTCTGGGCTAATGTTATTTTTAATCGATCTTTCGGTGAGACGTTAAGCCCGGTCACCACCCAACGCCCGACTCCGGATCCTCGAGAATCAGACGTACAATATCCCGATTTCCCTCTTCCTTCATCTGAGGTACCCGCCGAAGTTGTTTCGAACAATCTACCTCTAAAGCTCCGTCCAAACCAACTCACCATAGCTGCGGGTTACCGTCCTCAACATCCCTGCGACGCTCTTTTCAAGCGCGGGTACGCTGGAATCAATCCAGCCGGCGCGTATGCACGTCCAGCTATCCCTCATCCTCGTCCCGATCCGAACAATCACACAGATACTGGGTATCCATATGCGATGAATACCATGCGTCGACCTAAAATCGTATTTGGATCTTTCGGGTCCTTTGAAGGTTCCCCAGCTTCTTCGAGGAGCCGGGATATCGATTGTTACCTACAGTTAAGGAAGACCAGGGCGGAGAATCGGATAGGGGCTACGTGTAGAAAATAGGACCGTTCTCGCTTTCCCGCGGTGGAGTTTAGTGGAGGTAGGGATAAGTGCGTAGGGTGAAAAGGACTAGAGATAGAGGGAGGGTCTGTTCTCAATCACCTGACACGGAGCGTAGAGATGCTCGACTGAAGTCTCAAACATGGCTGCGTAATTAGAACCACGAGAGTCTCCAACTGTTAGTATATATGGAGTAAAATTGTGAGTGCATGACCGGCCGGTGTATCAACACGGATATCTGATGTTCCCGACCTTTGTCCTGTCGTAGGCTTGGTGGATGGGTAGTACGATATTTAGGCTGCTATAAATGTCGGGTAAGGGAGAATCCTGTCTTCCCCTCTTACTTTAGCAACAGTCTGGTATATACATATCATGTGGTGTGGGCCCCATGGCTGCTTCAGTGCAGCTATAGGTGATGGAATAGTCGGTGCTTTTTCTAGCAGACAGAGCATTAATAATTACCTAAACAGGTGCCCTATCTCCTTTCCCCTAAATTTCAATAGCTATGAATCAGGTAATTTAAGGCGCCACAATAGTGCAGCACCACTGTAACTAATCGTACCTACGGATGTAGAGGACGACGGTTTCATAGGCAACAGCGATAACGGGCTGGGATCAGACAATCGTTTTTGACCTTAATTAAAAAGTTCCAACATCTTACAACCAATAACAACGCAGCTTAGCCACTTGTGAATCACAACAATACCATTCTAGAAACAGAGAGCACTGTTATTTCGTCAAGGCCATATCCCAGACGTCCAATGTAATTTGTGTGTTGGAGCCAGTTGATCACTATAGAAACTAGGGTAAGGAAAGCCAGTATATAAACCCCTTCCTCATATACACACAACACCCTTACACCAACTCCTCATCTAAAAGGTGCTCTTCAATCCCATCGCCTAACCCCAAAACTCCTTACCCTAAACCTCATCATCACAACCCACCTTCACCCACCATGCATACTTTCACATTCCAACGCCCAAGCTGGCTTACCCCTGCCATCCTCTCCGCGCCTTCTACATATGCAAAATTGCAATGCCAACCTGCCGACGCGTTCACTGCCGCTACAATCAGAGCAGGCGCAGGGGGTGTCTTGACGGTGGAAACGAATGACCTGCCGATGAAAGCGAAAAAGGTGAGGGAGGATGGGGAAGAGGAAGAGGAAGAAGAAGAGGATGAGGAGGCGAGGTTTAAGTTATATGTTTCCCGCGGCGAGTTTGGGAAGATCTTGGGTGTTGTGGATGTTCAGCTGGTTTGATGGGTGGGAGAAGGGCGGGTTGATGCCCTATTATTTCCATGAAGTATGAGACGGAGAGCAGCCGATTTGGTTGTGTTGCAGGCACGAAGAATGCGGATGCAAGTCGGTAATGCATGAGACACGGGCTATGCTGCAAAGATTCTGATTCAAGGTAGCTATGCCGAAATGCAAATATTAGTTGGATAGGACTATGTGGTGGTGTATGTGCATGTCAAATACCGCTCAATTAACTCGAACAATAAATTAACTACATATTCTGTCTCATACCACCTACACAGCCTAGGGCTTTCCAAACCTGTTAATATCGCACTAAGATGTTTTAATCTAACCAACTTCATCGTGGATAATGTTGTCGATTTGGCGGTGTAAAACAATTCGAGGCTCCACCCCAAGAAGCATATCCTCGAGCTCTCGAGTCCACTGGCATTCAACAGCCTTACTTTGGTTGCCTTGGATGCAATATGAATGAGTGCGCAGAGTGCAAGCGCCTTATCTTCTCGAGTCCCAACCCCGATAAGGACCTCTGCAGCATAGGAACGCTGTTGCGTAAGTCTATGTTGCGCTCATCATCTCACCCACGACTACCTGGAGGAATAAGCAGGCTAAATACCCAACTCTTGACTGTCGAGTTCGGTGCTGAGCGTTTTAGCCATGGCAGTGTTTCCTGCATCGAGTCGTCCTGCATTCAGGACAACAAGCCCCTCTTCTAACAATGATGCCAACTATACCGTGATATGGATGCTATCTTAAAACTCCTTCATTTATGTCCTTCAGTTGGAAGTTCACTATACCCATAACCTTGCTGATGTGCATGGCTCGGATATCCATCCAGCTGATGTACCTGACTCTCCATTCCAGGCAGCTCAGTCCTCCCCCATTGGTGAATCGGATAGCCAGGCACATCCGGTGGATACTTTTGCTGCGGCTGTCCAACCATGCCATAATATCCACCAGCGTCGCCGGGAGGAGGAGCAGCAAGAAGGGGTGCGTTTTGTTGGTTCCGCCTTCGTCGTGACAAGAGCCACCAACCCAGTATGGCGGCGAAAACAGCAAAGGCGACGCCGCCGACGACACCACCTACAATCGCACCTGTATTTGTTCCGCCCCCTGAAGAGGAGGCTTTTGTGTTTGTAGGGCCGGGACCAGTGGTGCCTGCGGTGGACAGGGCAGTAGCGCCGGATGCTGAGTTCTTGGGGGATGCAGAGGTGGAGGATGCAGAGGTTGCGCTGGCCTGAGTTGTTCGGTAGATAGTAAACGCCGCGAAGCCTCCTTCTGCGCCGCAAGCATAGTTGTATAGTGTACCGATATTCGGCTGGGTTTGGATGATAGTCTGTGTAACGCAAGGCCAGGAGGTATCGGTGCTAGCACGTCAACTGTTAGCGTAAACAAGCGAGAGGTCTAGATTCAACGTACCAGGTTAACGTCACGTCTAAGTCTGTTGAAGATGCATTGAAGGCATTTTGGCAGTTCACACGCAGGCCCATTGAACTCAAGTACGCCGTCCCGTAACACCCAGCATATTTTCCAGATGTTGTGTAAATCTCAACAGAATTACACGTTAACTTTTCCCCTACACGTCGCGTCAACTACAGATCAAAGAGTTGGGCTTATCGACTCACATCCAGTGGCACCAGAATACCATCCCAATAGATCCCCCGCCCTCTTATCGAGTCGTGGCGCCGGCGTGATCAGAGCCATCGAAGTTGGAGTTGACGATCGTCCCAACAATCGTCGCTTGATGTCTCAAATCCTGCAGGAAAGAAAGCTTGTCGAGGATGAAGCTTGAATTATGAATGAGTGACAAGAGGTCCGGCTGCGCCTGGTTGCCGGGCCCCTCTTAAAGGCGGGCTATTGTTCCCATTGTTGAAATGATGAGCCGCAGATTGCGCCCCTCTCGGAAATAGCTTCGAGTTCGCTGCATAGACTTCTAGCGACAACTTGTTGTTTCAAGCAGGGAATTGTGGCAATAGGGTTTCATGATTGGATGGCTGACGAATTAGAGGAAGAACCGACAAGGGGTTTGGCTCCAAGGCGGTTAAGAATGTCGTATTTTTAGCCATCCCCACAAGCACCAAGCCTGACGCCAGCGCAGGTTTCGCGCCGAGCTGGCTCCAAGAGATACGATCTTGATGGAAGAAGAGCGTTGAAAAGTGTTCGAGAAATCTTAAAACGTCGACGGGTAGTAGTTGTAGACGCCTCAGCCACCCGAATCACATCATCTGGAAGGCCTGGAGAAACGCTGTGCCTCGGCACTCCGGAAAAATCCAGCTACGGACGAAATATCGCGCTGGGGGCCGTATCCCACCCGACCGCGTCATCGTTTCGCTCTCGCGTTGGAGGCAAGTTTGGCTGGAGGCGGGGGGGAGGGGGTCAGTTGGTTACATTTTGCATCCTCGACATGAGTTATGTAGCGGTGAGCGTTCTGCTAGCTTGGAGAAATATCTAGTGCAAAATTCAGGTCATGTTGTGCCCTTCTCTCGCTCAGTACGAGTATCTGTGGAAAGTTCTTCCTTTCCGCCGCCAGATCGACAGAACCTCACACTTCTCAATCCATACCTCCCTCTAATGTACTTCTCGATCTCCCGCTCTTCGACATGCTGCAACAATGGCGTATCAAAAGCGTTCGCTACCACTAGCGGGTTAAAAGATGCCGGAAAGGGAAGTTCATTCCATCCCCAATAAAGCGGAACAACAGCAACGACTGCGAGTAAGCTGGTGACAACCGCGCAGATTAGATATGGCGTGCTGATGGTGAATACGATGGACTTCTCTTGCTCTTTGAGTGAGACCCTCTGAGTCCAGTTTTGTATATTGGGAAGGCCTTCTTCTACCAAGGATGAGAGACCGAAAAGGACATTCATGTCAGTCACGTTGTTGGCGGCTGCAACAGCCGTTCGGAAGGCCATTTCGCGGAGACGATCGAGGGTAAACTTGAGGAACTGTTAGCTCGCAATCCACGGTTGATTAAGATGGGTGCTCAGCTGCTCATACCTGCGTAGGATCCCGGAAAGTCGAGGAACAGTTGACGGCATTGATATCTCCGTTTAGGAACCGCTTTCCAAGAAGAAGGCGTGGATCGTTGCCCGCTGTGATGAAACCGCCGCCATTACTGTAGATGGATATTTCTTGGTTGAATTGAGCCATATAAAAGTTGGGCCAGTGGGTCGTCGAACCCCATGGCGGGTCAACAGACATGTTGTGTAAAGCATCAAACATGTTCCATGAAGGGCTACGAATATTTAGCAAAGTAAGTGGACGACAAGGGCAGTAGGGGGACTCGCGTTTGAAATAAAAGAGTGTCGTTCTGCCAATGAGGATGCTGCAACTGGATGGTGTGGTTCCGCAATTCGACCGCGTATTCGACTACTGCATGATGTAGGGAGCACCGTGTGATTGATAGCTCTCCACCACAAACAGGTTGCGTCTTGAAGAGATTGACAACATCGAACCACCCGCGACCTTCCACGGCTTCAAAGGCAGGCCGATCTTTATCATCACCATCAGACCCATCGAATCCTTGAAGACTAGCTGATGTGTTGAAAGCTGGGACAGCATCTCCAATGCTGTTATCTTCGTCTTGGTACAATCTTCTGACGGTGCTATTTACAGAAGCATCCCAAGCAATTTTGGAGCTTGAGCAGCGTATGTCGAACCCATAGCCCTAAAGAATTTTAATAGAAGCAACACGTGGAAGAGCTCCAATCTCACCTTGACCTTACCAGTACAGAGGCATCTACAGGTGCTGCTGCTATGGTTGATATAGACCGGTGACCTCTCTACATACTGGTCGTACACAGCATCGTAACTCGCCGATGTAAACGTAAGGTTTGGATACAAGTATCCTGGAGGGATAATTTGTGCTACTTTCAACTCATAATCGTTAAAGTATTCTTTGACAAAGTTGCTGTTGACCACCGAAGCCCGTTGGAATAGTGGCCCACGGAGGGTAGACGCCAGGCACAGTATTGCGCTAATAGCAACCATATTTGGGCGCAGATGCAGCAAATTATCAACCGCACCCAAGAACGCTCGGGACTCGTAAATATCATACATGTTTCGAAGCGTTGTCCCTCGGCTTGTCGTCCTCCAGAAAGAGATGGTAGCCCCACCGGCAAGCGCGAATGCGGTCAGGCCGTCCATGAGGGTTGAGAGTACCGAAAGCCATACTTGTGGCTGGATATTGACGCTCTTGACTTGCCACTTGTTGACTGCAGTGGTGTTGCTGAGTACGAGTAGAACGACGGCGGCAACTGTCAGAAGGAAAACAGCGACTAGCGACAGGAATCCTGCCCAAGGGAAGTGCGCCATCTCAGAGGCGTGAATTGTGTAAAGGGTCACGTCCTCGTCAGGGTCTTTTGTAGGAGCTGCGAGGAGAGAATCCACGTCACCGCCATCATTCGCCGGCGGTAAAGTATCGTGGTCAGGTGGGGAACATTCATATTGCAATGTAGAGCGTCTAGATTCCATAGCCAGGGAGAAACTTCCTATTATCCACACAAATGAGGTCCTAAGCTTAGATTATCGATTTGATTCTGAGCATTAGGACCACACTGTGTTGAGGGATCCTGAATAGCGCCTCCAAGAACTGAGGATTTCCGACTTGAAGACGACTTCTGTAACACTGGTGAGCAAAGTACCGAAGAGAAAACAAAGACCCCGTACTATTTTCATTTAATAAGGCCTGATGAATCCTTCCATGATTAGCCGCTGCTGTGCCACCTGCTGCCTGTCTCGTCGCTCAGCCCCAAACTCCACTACCTGCACTAACCCTCAACGTCTTAGCTTAGCTTACCGAACAGTTTGCCCCGTACGCCCTGCGAGTTCCGTCGCGGTCCGAACGCCGACTCCCAGTCTCACTTGCAGGATTCTCTCATCCTCACCCGAAGGTTGAATAAAACATGCTAACGAGTTGATAGACCTTGTTGGTTTCACTGTCATCACGAAGACTGCTGGCCAATCAGGATCCCCTGCATTACACAACGTGGAGGGGTCTTGGTTTGAATCTCCTTCCGAGGCTTCACCAACCCCATCTTTGCCGAACTGCCTACTTGTGAGATGCGGTTCGTTGATTCTGTCGCCTTGGATTGTGCGTTGAGGAAGAGGGTATTGAGCTCCTTGTTGTGTCTATATCTGTGTCTTCATTGTCATATTTATCCCCTCAGCGACCTTTTTTTTTCCCCTCGTTGTCTTCAATGTCTCGGTTTGTCCTCTGGTGAATTGTTCCTTTCATTGATTATGTTGCCTGTGGGCGGTGGGTCAAGGAGGACTTGAGCATATCATTGCCATCGCCATGCCTTCACCATCATTGTGTCCTTCATCTATCCTCTACACTCCTTGCTGTCTCATTATTCTCTCTACACCCGCTGGGTGCCCAATACTGTAGAAAGATTCCTTCTATAGAGCTCTGGCCTGCACAGACTCCGACCTAACAACGGCACCCGCCATCGACGCAGATGCGGAAAACCCGGGTGGCAAAGTCGAACCCTTGAAGCAAGAAGATGTAGGGGAAGTATCGGAAGGAAGTATCGTTCTTAGCTTGAAAGCACTGAAGCATTCGTGCTACCTATCAAAATCTGATAGGTACATTGTTGATTCTAGGGATTTCATCTATCTTGCAAACAGCCTGAAAAGCAACCACAACTAAACCATAGCCGAACAACCCAACCCCCCAAATATATACTCTAACCACCCACCTCCCACCAACTCTTTCTCTAAAGCCCCTACCTCTTCAATGTCTTCTGCTTCTCCGCATCCCTCGCCCTCTCCCCAAGCACCAACATCCCCTTTCTCCTCCTCACTCCATCCATATACCTCTTCGCCACATTCTCTTTATCTGCCAACTCGCCCAAGTCCTCCAACTCATCCTCGGTAAACGGCACCCAAAACGGATCTTCATCTAGCATCTCAAAGCCTGTGAACCTAAGCTGCGGAGACGCTGACCCTGAACTTCTCTTCCGGATCTCGTCCGAAAAACCGAAGGATTCGGCGACGGGCAGGAGTGCGTTGATGGTGAAGGTTTGGTTGCCGGTTGTGCTGGCTGAGGAGGTGGAGGACAGGGTTTCGGAGAGAATGGTGCCGCGGCGTCGAGTTAGAACAGCGTAGACACGTCCGAGGACGTCGGTTGAGGCTTGTATTTCGCACGAATACATTGCGAGTAGCATTCTCGGGCTCCAGTCTAAGAAACCCTGGCGGATGGAGTCGCGGACGGTTTTGATGATTTCGCCTGTGAGACGACCTATTCGGTCTGGAGCGGTGGATTCTGAGGGGGGGATGGCGATGGTGATGTCTTCGAGGAAAACGGCAATGCCTTGGACGGGTTCGGCGCAGAGGGGGCCTTGCGCGGTGGCGAGTTGGAAGGTGTAGGCGATTTTGTCAATTAGGGATGAGGGCGCGAGGTCGCGGTCGTTTGGGGATGGTTTTGCAGTATTTGGGTGAGAGGACGCTTCGCGAAGCCTGCAAGTATTGTGAGCATTGAATTCATAGTATATAATCGAGGGAATGGAATGCCTTACGCCTTCCCGCAAATCCCACCCTGTGAAGCATCCACAAGAATATTAGGACCTACTCTCCTCGGGCCAAAGGCTGTGATCTTTTCAATCACTCCATCCCATAGTTCTTTTTGACCTTTCGCTTCATCGAATGCTTCTTTCAAGTGTTGCTTGAATTCCGTCAGGCTGAGCACATGACCAATCTCCAGTTGTTCGGCCTCTTCCATGCCATCTTCGGCAACGGTGCCCTCCGGAGGAGTCTCTGCGCCACTCTTCTGGCGCTCTTCTTCAGCATGACGTTCGGCATATAGACGCTTAATAGCTCCAGCATTCTTGCCCAAGAACTCTGTTACAGTAGCAGGTAGTGGCCTCACTCTCAAGCGCACCGAAACCTGTTTACTCGTGGTGACGCCAACCACGGTTCCTCGCGGTAAATTTGGATCTTTCGGTGGATTCATCTCCGCCGCCGCCACAATACTCTCCCTATACGGGACAATTGGAGCACCAGCCTGGATCTCGCATTTCGCGAACCGTTCCCGCAAGTCCTTCAGACATCTTTCCAGATGTAACTCGCCTGCCGTGAGGATGACATGCTCTCCACTCTGGAGGACTTCATATTCGGCGCATGGATCGCTTTGCACAAGTAGTTTTAAGCCTTTGATCATCTTGTCCAGATCGTACGGATTCTGTGGCTCTAGTGCAACGCGAACGATGGGCTGGGTGCCCATGGTGACACCAGCGAGGTTGACCGATCCGGGAAGTTGCGAACAGAGCGTTCCTGACTTGAGCACATGGCCTGCAAGGCCACCAATTCCGAAGACGACACCAGCGGGGACTGATGTCAGCGGTTCTAAGCCGCGACCCATCATCAGATATAGCGCTGTGACTTTGACTTTCTGCGGTTCAGGCGAGGCATGCGGTTTCGCGGGTGTGAACTTCGGACCAAGGACATAGACTTCATCGCCAACACTCAGAGTTCCAGAGTATATACGCGCGAAGCCGATAAGCTGTTCAGCGCCGTCTTTCGCCTCTTCCATTATTTCTGGAGTTTCTGTTCTAGATTCTCTCACATTAGTAGAACCAAGTGCGTCGGTGAGACCTTCGACATCCTGATTACCGTTCGCCAGTGCCTGTTGGCGCGCAATTTCCGCACGCTTCTTTCGTCCCAATTCCCTTGCTTCATCGGCACTCAGAGCACCACCTCGGCGCTTGTTTTGCGGGAGCTCGCTTTCAGGCACGGCAACCATTTTGCTGACATACGCGACCACCGGTGCGTCTTTGGACGTTTTGAAGTCGGTCATGGCAGATATTACCTCCGGGGAGACGAAGTCAGCCCCTGGAGAGTTATCTAGAATTTCGGGCATCCTATCGGCCTGGGCTTTAGGCGGAGCAGGAAGGTACTCAATTACAGAGACCAGGAGTGCAGTAGAGAGGGGAAGCCAGGCTGCGAAGAGCGTAGTCAGGAGAGTACGTGGGTCTCGCGAGCGGAGGATATGTGCTGGGAGGGTTATGGAGAGAGACTTGGTGATCTTTTCTACCATTACGGGATCTCTGCGTTGACATGAATGAGTATATTGCTAGTAGTATGTACAATACAAAGCAAGGAGAGACTGAAAAGGAAAGGAAAAGGAAATCCACGCACCCCTTCCCTTTGTTACCTCCTGTGGTAGCCTCATAAACGGCCCATATATTGTCGAGCACTAGCTGCACAAACATGGGCTTCAGATGGCGGCCCTTGAGATGCTTCGATGAAAGGACTCGTTTTGTTTTTGGGTCTAGGTAAAAGTCGCCCCACAATACCTTTTCGAGCACAGAGCGTTTAATACCTAGCTTCCGTTCATACAGTCCAGCGAACTGTTTTATAGTAAAGGCCCACCCGTCAATGGCGCTACTGAAGATTACGTTATTCCTTTCGGGGGCAAAATATATGTCTTCGTCGTCCTTCTCCTCATACTCAGCGGGAGTGTTCGAGGTGTCTATGCTGTCTCCGTTCTCAAGGACCGAGGATGAGCCGGCGCTAGCCTTTTCAGCTGCAACCGCATTCAGTTTTTCTTCCATTTTTTCTCGCCATCTGAGGTCGTCTTCCATTCGCTCTCCCTGGTAGAAGCTGCCCATGACCGCATTCACCTGCTGGAGCAGCTTGCCCAAGTGCGTATACGCTTCGGTCGGACTCATCTTCAGTTCTGTAATTAGCCTGTCCATTTTGTTGATCACGAGCAAAGGCTTGAGCTTCTCGATCCATGTCTGTCGGAGCACAGTGACAGTCTGGCTGCACACACCCTCGACAGCATCTACAAGGACAACAGCGCCGTCGCATAAGCGCGAGGCCGTGGAAACTTCGTAGCTGAAGTCAATATGTCCAGGGGAGTCAATCAAATTTATCAAGAACTCCTTTTGTTGGGGGTTAGCCTCGGGGGGAGACCTCCGAAGTAGCGAAAAGTAAAGCGAGATGGCGGAGGACTCCATTGTGATGCCTCGCAGCTGCTCATCCGGTCTCGAGTCAAGGTATCTTATCTTGCCGGCTAATTTTGGGGAGATGATGCCATTAGTAGCGATGAGGGCATCGGTGAGGGAGGTTTTGCCATGATCCTAGATGGGTTTAGCAGTGGGGCAGAGAGGGAGGAGTGGGGTGGGCAATGCGCACGACGTGTGCAAGAATGCAAATCTGGTGGGCGTGTCAGTCCGGATCTTCAGATGAAGGGAAGAAGGAGGTTTGAGGTACGTTTCTGATGTCTTCGGCCGCCTGCTGCAGGGAGACAAGCTTCTCCGGAGAGACGACCGGCATGTCGACTGCCTCTCTTTTCCTCTCTGTCTCTCTGTCTCGCGGAATGGCAGGACGTGGAAATTCCTGTGGGCAGTGTGCGGGCGGCTGACTCTGGCCAAAAGCGAGTAGGCGGTCGGTGGCCAAAGGGTATTGCCGCGCGCAGGGAGAGGAAGTTTCAACGGCGGATATTGTTTCAAAGTGCAGGGATCAAAAATAACAGAATGAAGGGGAGGCGATGTGGAATAGGGAATAGGCAGTTGGGGGGGGGTGAAGAAAGGTTGGTTGGTTGCGAAGGGGAGATTTTTTGGAGCCAGAAACGCCTCCGAAACCCCGCCAAAAACAGCGGGAGGGTGTGGCGCGGGCTCGGCGGCGGCAGCACAAGACGTCAGTCCTCGTGAGCCACTGGAAACCGCCCGGCGCTGCTGCTTGAGCTCCACCTCCAGGTCGCGTCAACCGTGGCTCGAGAATAATTTCGCGCCTTGTCCACGGCTCCTCCCATAAGTACCTTGTCCATTGTCCTCTGTCTGGGCCCTCATCCCTCACTGGCGGCGGTCCCTGCTCGATGCATTTCTGGCATCTCCCCTGTCTCGCCTGCTCAATTAGCACCTCCCTCATATAACACCACCGCCATATAACCCCCCGCAGTCACGGGCAGCTAGCACCAGCACATGCGTATATCACGCTGTTAGCCTCGCGTGCCTCTCAATTGCCTTTTGCATGTAGAACACTCGTCGCTCACCTCGACCATGGCGGAACACATCCCACAACCACCCTCCAAACCCTTCCCCATCCGCCCACTCGCCCCTAAAGGCATGAAGATCGAAACGCCACTCCTAGATCCGCGTGTAGAGACTCTCAAAACTAATCACGGCAATGTCGGGGTTCTGTCGCCCGTCAATCAGAACGGGAGCTTCGAATTCGATCGCGTTATAAAGTCCGGCATGGTGCTCAAGAGGACGCGCAAGACCAAGGCAAGCCTCCAAAATTAGAGCTCCTAGAGTGCTTACTGACGGTTTTGGCAGTCGTGGAAGCCTATCTACCTCGTCCTACGGCCAAACCTCCTCTCCATCTACAAAGACAAGGCCGAGACCAGGCTGCGGCACCAGATTACCCTCTCTGAAGAAATTACGGCGGTCGCGCGCCAGAAAGACTCCAAGAAAAAGATGGATCACGTGTTCGGCTTGTTTTCACCCTCTCGGAACTACCACCTCGGCGCGTCTAGCGAGCAAGATGCACAGGAATGGGTCGAGGCTATTCGGAGAGAGGCGCGCATCGACGAGGAAGAGGAGGAGATGATCCTCATGAGCCCGTCTGGAAACAAAAATACATTCATGGGCTTTGATCGGGCGAAACGCGAGCATCTTGGATCAAGCTCCTCTGAAGCTGAGCCTAGACCCTCCACTTCCATCGCCCCCGAGAACATGCACAGCGCGCGACGAACCTCGCACACCGTGAACTACTCCGGCAATGATATGGGCTCACTCTCAGACTTCTCCGATACAGGTGGAGCCTTGCATACCGCTCTCCAGAGCTCCTCCATCTCCCTCCCGCGAGATTCCCATCCACAGAACCGCAACGTTAGCCAAGGGAGCAACATCGGCGCAACACCTGACGACGAGCGCGTTATTTACCACGGCTGGCTCTACGTGCTGAAGTCCAAAGGTGGCGTTCGGCAATGGAAGAAGGTATGGGTCGTGCTACGTCCCAAGACCCTCGGCCTCTACAAAAACGAAGAAGAATACTCTGCGAACCTCATCATACCGTTCTCGAGCATAATTAACGCGGTTGATATCGACCCGGTGTCGAAAAGCAAGAAATACTGCATCCAAATCATCTCTGAAGAAAAGAACTTCCGCTTTTGTGCCGAGAGTGAGGACTCGTTGGCAAAGTGGCTTGGCGCGTTGAAAAGTCTGCTGGTGAAGAGGAAGGAAGCGGAGCAACCGAGAGTGATTGCCACAACACCAAATGCGCCCGGCGCCCAACAACATGCTCAGCAGGCTGCAGCCCCGAAACCGAGATCCACCAGTGGACAACAGCCTCTTCAAGGAGTGCCAACTACAGCTACAAATGGATCGCAACAACAGCATATCCAGCAACCTACAGCGTCGAAAACAAGATCCGCAAGCGAGCAGCGGCCTCTCCAAGGAACGACAGCGGCAACCACAAGCAGCGCACAACCACAAAACTCCCAAAATCAAAAGTGATTGATGTTACTACCCCTTTTATTGGTCTCTCTGACTAGATCATGAAACTGCCGATTTCTTCCTTCTGGCACAAATCGCAACCTACTCGCCATACCTCCACCCCCGACCCCTGTAAATACCCGGGGTAAATACCACACAACACAACATAGTTACCCCTTTTCCTTTGTTAGTCACGCAACCACACTTCTACTACCACATCGAGCTTGATACTACACCCCTATCTACCACAGTAGTCTATTTGCACCTCTCCTAGCGTCCACACGATTGACATGATTTATGATATCCATCCCACTCCACCGAAGTTGGCTTAGTCAACACCCCACTGCATTGAATGCTGGGCTTGGCTTGTTGATGGGGACGGGGCTATCTGCGGTTCCATGCGTTTGAAGTAATTGTAGTGTAGTGTAATACATAGTATAGTAATATTTTAATTGAGTGGAGTCGATTGGATGTTGGATGGAAAAACAGAAAAGAATGACAGAAGTCGTGAATTGGATTAGATTGGGTTGGCTCAGGGGGAGTGGAGCGGAATGGAGCGAAGTGGACTCGAGGTGTATCGCTTATGCGGTAGTTTGAATTGAAGAATTTCGAGCCATTCATTTCACCCAGACTGCCCGCACGTACATGCTAATTATCTTATTTAGATCAGACCTGCGTGATGGCATTCGCAGACGTATTCTCCTCCCTCTCTTCCTAATCCACCTGAACCCAACTACGGCTTACTATTACACGCATCCGCCATGCTACCCTCACTCGTCAATCCAACACCAGCTAGCTAACTCTATATCTCCATTTTCATATCCCCCTGCCCTTCAATCGTAATAATACCCCCTCCCCTGCATCCCCGTTCTTGTCCTTGCCCGTGTTCCACTCCCACCATGCCCCTTCTTAACCCACTCATACTCCTTCCCCCCCGCCCTACTATATCTACCCTCACCATATCTACCCCCTTCATACGCCTCAGTCCTCCCCCTCCTCTTCCTTCTCTCCCGCAGATTCCTCGTATGCTGAAATAAAACCTCACACTCACCACCCCCCATCTCGCGCAATAGAATATAGTAATCCGGATCCTTAGGGTCGTATTCCCAGGGGATTTTGTAGGTAGCTAGGGTGGCGGTGTCGAGATAGCCTTTGTGGATTTTGGGGAAGGTGGGGGCGGTAGGATCGAGGAAGGGAGCGGAGGTTTGGTTTGTTTGGGTTTGTGTTTGTGTCTGGGTGGAGGGGTAGAAGGGTGCAGGAGGGGGTGGGGGTGGAGGACGGGGAGGGAGAGAGTATTGGCCGTAGCTTCGGCGTCGATTGGATCGGATTTGAATTTCAGGTGCTAGTTTATTGGAGATAGGGGGTGGAGCCGGAGGAGGAGCGTTGTACATCTGCTCCCTTTGCGTCCACCATCGTGTATCAGTTTTCGTTCTCGATTCCGAGAACGGATTCGCATTTGAATCCGCGTAGATCCAATCCTCTTCATTTCCATATGTCCCCTGCCCAGCTCCAGCTTTATTCGGGTTATCTTGAACGCCGCCGAGGGAGCGGATGTAGCGTTGTAATACAATATCGTTGTGTGTATACGGCGGCGCGAACTCCGCTTCATCGGCCAACGACTTATAATCCAGAGTCGAACTCGACGGCGACGTAAGTCTAGCCGCGGCGTTTTTCCTCTGCGCGACTGTAATCCCGCGCGCGCTCGTCCGCGTATCTTGCTTTCCTGTGAAAAGTCTCGCATAGCTAGCGATATTGTCACGGATCTCATCGCCATTATATGCGATCAAAAGGATACTGCCCATTGTGACGGCAGTCAGCGGAATCGCAATTTCCCAAAACAGCGATTGCTTGCTGGTCATGTCGCGGATATCCGAAGTATTCATTCCGAGATAGGATGTTACGAATGATAGGGGCAGGAAGATGATTGTGACAACCGTGAAGACAAGAATCGCTTTTCCGTGGTCTTCTTCGTTGATTTCTGCCGATTGCTTGGTGCTTTCAGAGAGGGGACCGCATTTTTCTATCATCTCGCTGAAATCGGCTTTAGCGTCTAATAGCGATTCTAGACACGACTGGAGTACGAGCCGTTCGTGCGGGAACATAGCGCCGCGGGAGGGGATGTCATTGGGATAGCTTGTGGGATTCAGGACCGCAGCATACGACTCTATGAGTTTGGTTTGCCAAGCATTGATACTCGAGAGGGCGGAGAGTTCTTCCTGAAGGAGCTTTATGCTGCGGAGGAGGCGTTTGGAGGGGCGGTGGTTGACTGTAAATTGGAGCGTGGAGAGGTATTCATAGTAGAGGTCTGCGACTGCCATGCTGTTGTCTACGGGCTTGACAAGTAGTCTTCTCATGAGCCACGAACACAGATACTCTGGGCCTAGAGAAAGACGCTTTAGGTAGTCAAATGTGCCTTTAGAATGGGCCATGAGACAAAGATCTTTCCTTGCTGCTGCTATACTGGTTTTCACGCCATCGCAAAAGCGACCTAGGACTTGCAAACCCTCCGTGGAAAACGGCAGCATATACTCCATATCGTCAAAGTTTGTGAGTTTATTCTCGTAAACTTCTTCTGTGTAATACACCGCTCGTTCGACAGCGAAGAAAAATTGAACGACCCTTTGAAGCGTCTTATGAAGCTCAGGTGGGAAACTGTAAATATCTGACATTTTCCCGTCGGTGTCTGTGACACCTTGAGCCAGCTCGCGTGTTTCTCTAAGAAGCGTGCGCGCTTCGTCGTTGGCTTGTTCGAATATCGCGAGAAAGCCGGCGTTTACTTCTTCGACGAGAATTTGTCCCGAATTACGTATCCAACCTTGCAACTCGGAGTCGGCTTCTTTCTCGCTGGTGTTATGCGGCCCTGGGTTTGCCCATTTTCCAGAAATGGCTGGCCCTGCTAGGTGAACTCGTAAGTGCTCCAGAGCGCCGTTCGGGTCGTCGTAAGCACGATTACGTCGACATCTTCTACATGCTTTGATGGTCTGGTTGAGAGCATCGTTCCCGGGCAGTGGAGTGTATTTGCCTTTTTGAAAAGTGTTGTGGCACGTACGGATAAACCATTTACGATCACCGAATTCTGGAGAGCGCCATTCGGGGTCGGTGTATTCAGCTGCGTCACGTTCGCTGGACGGGCGGCGCTGTTGCACCTGGCCGGTGATTTTCGCAACGTTTGCCATAGCGCCCCAGACTTTTCGCAGCATTGTGCTCTTGTCTACGTCCCATACAAATAGCTTCAGAATTGAATTAACCAGGTCGGTCAGCTCTGCGGCAGAGGAGGTGATCTTGGCACACTGGTCATCGACAATGGTCTGATGTCTCGTCCGAGTTGACGGGCCCTTCCCCAGGTTCGCTACGTTTTGTAAAAGGGAGGTGAAGCGATCCTGTAGTTGCACCATTGTCTCTTCCGGAATGGAAGAGTAATACTTGGTCGAGGTAAACGAACGTTCCACAATGTGTATGGCGTCATATTCAGACATGGTTTCTGACATTACTGCCTTTTCGACCCTCTCGAGGCATTCCATGGAGTGACGTACCTCCGGTGGAATAAAGTCAAATTGCTGCCTTGTTTGCTCCTTTGCGTTGGATGCTATGTTAGTGCTCATGTTTGCCGGGGGGGATTTGAAGTCGGGCTTGCCATCTTCCTTCATTGAAATATGTGACCAGAAGAAGAATGGCGGGATCGCACTTTTCGACACCACAGCACCGAGAGATGATTCAGGCTTTCCTTCCTTCCATTTCAGATCCAGCTCTTTCTCTTTCTCCTCATCCAAAGTCGAAAGGTCGATGAAAATGGCATTCTGGTTTTGTATTATGTCAAGCCACTTTCCAGGTGTGACCTTCTCATCCCCTTTCTCCTTGTTCCACAACAACTTCAGGCTTTCAGATCTCTGGCGCCATGCAGTAGACCTGAGTTCCCGAAGTCTTTGCTCCATCTCGAAGTACGTCCTACACTCGTCAAGAGAGTATATAAGAACACGACCGGTCCAGTCCGTTAGTCGGATACTAGTAATATCGCTCCGTTTAGTGTCTCTTGACTTCCCATTCTGTGAGATGCTGAACGCTTTAACGTCTTCTTCCACAACCGTGATAGACTTGACGAATTCGCTAGACAAGGGTTTGTGTCCACAAGTGACGACGGCATGCGAGCCAATATTCATCATCCAAAGTAACGGTACATGAATAATGCTGTTGGTAGGTCCATTCCCAAACTTATTGAAAGCTTGCTCCATGTCTCTTTCTCGAAGTGGCTCGTAGGGGTAGTAAGACTGCATGAGACTCCGAGGAGGGTGAAGACGGTCCGTCTTTCCTAGCGTGGTTTTCGGGGGGACTTGGATGTCGAAGTACGGAACGCATGAGAAGATTACGGATTGGGAATCATCTCGTTCGCTTTCGTCGCCTCGTATTACAGTCCCGGGTTCGATGAACATGCCGTCTAGGAATGCCTTTAGCTTTTCTTTCTCAACTCTCTCTAGGGTCTTGGCTGTGAGTTGTTGCAAGCGACGGGATAGACCTTGGATGTTCACACATGTGTTCTAGTAAAATCTCAGATTGAAAACCTCCGAAGAAAGCCTAAGTTAAACGAAGGAAGGGAATTCGAGGTGAAAGAACCACACACCTTGAACTGAGCGAAATCCAAAAGATCGTCGTGAAGATGATACCAACGGACAGAAACACTCGACGAAATCGATGCATTCTCTGGCCCAGGAAGCACGTGAATCTCGATCGTCATTCTGGACTCTGCCATAACCGAACGGGCCTTTAGAATCTTGAGGCTCTCTAGCTTCATCTCGCGGAGGCCGCGGGGTTTCTTCGTGCCCTCGTCAAGCTTTGGGTTTAGTTGCGGGTGGCGCCATTTAGTGTTCCACGAGAACGAGAGGATGTTTCCATCGCGGTCTTTGGGTGGAATAATGGTCCGAGGTGGAGGTGGAGGGGTAGGAACAGGTTCGGACTCTTCTTCGGATTCTGTGAGTGTTGCATCGTCGTCATCGTCATTGCCATCGCCATCATCACCGTCATTTTCTTCTTCATATCTATATCCTACTTCTTCTTCATCTTCGTTTTCAATCCGAACCACCTCTCGGACTACTGGAGATGGTCTTCGTAGAGATCTGTCCCTAGACCTTCGATCCAAACTCGCCCTCGATCTTGACTTCGATCTTGACCTCGATCTTGATCGGCCCCGCCGCTCAGCCTCCCGACGTCTTACTATTAATCCTGGCGGTTTCCTATCCTTCTGAATAATAATTTCATCGGAACGTGGACTACTGAAAGAATGAGGTCGCGAACTCGACCGTTTCCAAAAAGACAGCGTGACGACAAATTTCGGTTTAACCACAGAGTCCCAAACAATAGGCATAATTACCTCTCCGAGGCTAGTCTCAATGTCAAACTTCTCTTCCTCGACTTCTTTCTTCATGGTTTCGTCATCAGTCCGTGCATAGGCTTGCTGCACCAACGATTTGAACGACTTGTGATGAAATTTAGCTAGCTATTCAGAATGTGGCTAAAATTCATTAAGGGGAGACTCACATCCCAAGTTCTGCAGTTCTCGAAAGGAAACAGAAACTGCTTTCCGGCATGATCTCTAAAGACCAGGGCCTTGTCCTCGTCTCCATCGTTACCACGGTTCTCGGGGAACGTGGGAATGCGATGACGACCAAATCGTTTTGGAGACGCGGACGCTTCCATTGCAGGTGACGAGTGATTCTAACGTAAAGCTCGGCACGGGCAGCATTGGACGCGAGGTTGTGTAAGAAGACATAATAATGGGTTTGACGCGTGAAGAGCTCGGGATTTGATATTTGGCCCCCACATCATCTTTCTTTTCAGCCTCAGACTAGCGCTGCAGATCATCTTAATTTATTGGCCAGTACGAGGAGCAGCGCACGTGTGATAGATCTTTGCTCACCTGGGAACCCAAGCAGATTGAGGATATGATAAAGAATGGTATCATCTTCTGATGTTAAGGGTCGGTCTAGCTCTGCACTGCCAGCTCCAGCTCCGGCAATTCGACCGTACTATGATGTAAAGAAAGCGCCGCTCAGCCTTTTGCTTTCACAGAAACTCCCACCTCATTTTCTAAAGAAAAAGTAACCAAAACCCCAGGTTTGAACGAAACCCAACATCCACAAAAAAACCCCATGATCAATCTCCCAAGCCCAATCAAAGCTCAACCCCCAAAACCCTACAACCACATCCCTCTCAACCCAGCACAAACCTCAAATGCCACACCCGCGCCCCGATTACACCTCCCAACCGGCTGTTTCTGCCCGGGCACCGGGACATAATACACGCTCTCCTTACACGTCTCTCCCGGCTTACATTCCATCTTTCCGCACCCGTAATCATTCGTTCCCGCAACTACCTGAAGTCCAGCTTCATGTCCAGGACAGTGACTCGCGTCATCCCCTTCCACGCAATCGATAAGGCTGATGTCGTACCAGACGGCATCGTCACTGAGACTGTACTCGAATTGCGTGATTTGGTCTGCGTGGAGTGGGTTCTTGGAGATTTTGAGCGAAACGCCGCAATGGAGGCAGGGGGCTCGCAGGGGTTCGCGGTAGATGGTGTTAGGAAGGAGGGGGGTGGAAGAAGGGGCCGATGAGGCCGAGTCTTGGGACCAGATGTACAATGGGTAGGAGCAGGAATTGAGGATTGTGGCGTTTCCTGGAGTCGGTGCAAGGGCGGTGAAAGTGCTGCTAGGTGTGTAGGCTGGGTGGCCGTCGGTTTGGGGACGGGGATGGGGGAGGGCGCCGGTGAGGAGAGGGAGGAGAGGGAGGAGGGATAGGAGGGCGTGCATGGTTTTGGGTATCTTATTGATGCGTGAAAAGGGCATATATTTGAAATCGTGCGCGGTCGTTGTCGATGTAAAGATAATAAACGTTAAATCGTAGAGTCGTAGATCGTAGATTCGTTCGTGCCTCCTCCTATGTTAGCTAGTAGCCTCTTGTTATATTTGTTAGAGAAAATTGGATTCTCAGAATCGCAAATGGACGTTCTTGGAGAAGAAAAGGGTAAATTACAAAAAACCCTCCTTCCAAACGGTCCTTCTTGTACTCCCCGCCGAGAACCCATTGTCTCTTAAAGTCTATTCCCTTTTCTTTCTGGTGGCGCTTTGTCTGAATGTTGTGATAAGGATTCCGTAGGCCTTCTAAGACTTACTTTGTCCTGTTAAGGTACCAACACGTTCGCACGTCATCCCATTGTGCAGTTTTACTGGTTAATTCTGACCACCTGGCGAAATTTTACTTTCCCCAAAGATATTTGTGGCGTAGAAAGAGCCTCTTTAAAAAACAAAAGAAAGGAAAATGAAAAGAGGGAAGTTTGTTGGCTCCAGTATCGCTGATAGAATGACGGCGAGAGACAGATTTGTGAGTTTTAATTGGTCGAAAGTTGAAACTTCCGGCTACCCTTGTCTCTGCCGCTTCGAGGGAATTCTAGAAGTGCGATGAGGTCTGCATTTGGCGATGGAAACATCGATGCGGACGCTGATACGCGCGCTTGCGATTTCTTTCCGGCGAAATGTAAGCCGTCCGCCTAGCCTCAGCTGGGGGAAATAGTTGAGGTGGCATTTGAAGTGGACATGGCAATTGACTGTTAGTTGCGAGATACTCTGGGAAAGATCATATAGATAGATTCTTTGGAAATATGCTACAGAGAACACCGACATATAAAGAGGATAATAGGTGTAAGGTATAGACAAACCGAAATACCTCGATCATGCTCCCTACTCCGTCGCCTTTACCCATGCGAAACTTTCCATTCCCTTCCGAAGATGTTCTAAACCCTAGTGTTTTACATAATGCTAAATAGTTGGCACGGCGATGCGAAATTGAAATAGGCAAAGAGAACACCTGGGGCAAAACAACTAGTATGAATAGCTAAAATTTAGAAAGCGCAACGTTAAGAACTACTCATACTCATATACTGCGGGACCGAGAGGAATGGTAGGATTCGGATATGTTCCACTCTGTGCGTAGCACGAGTACATAGGACTACGAATATTTGTTAGTAACACGACATTAAAGGAATAGAGAAGCTTGACTTACTCTTCATACCCAGTCCAGCCCACACACTTCCAGCAATTGAAAAGTCCTGTCGGATCATATATCTTCTTCACCGCCAGCAGCTTATTGTAGTTACTTCCAAAGAAAGTCTGCTGCCAGTTCTCTTCGGTCCAATCCCCCTCATTCATATAACACCCACCATCTGGCGTGATCGCCTTGAACGGCTGTATCGACGCCGAAATGGTGTTTTGGATTTGGGTTCGAACGTTGAGAGGGGTGTTGGATGTCCAGATTCCTCCCATGATGACTTCCCACATGGAATCTCTCCACGCCGGATTTACTCCAGTCTTGGCATTGTCTGGCTGGTTGAGAGGACCCGTCGCGTAAAGTTGAGCAGATCCACCACCTTTATTCGTAACTGATATTTGCATGGCAGATAAGACGGCGTTGACAACGCTAGAGATCTTTTCTTCAGTCGTGAAAAGCTTCTTGGGAACGAAACGGCCGGATTCAGCGAGACCGAGACCAACAGGGCCATTGCGCGCGATAGAGGGTGATTCTGAGAATTTGTGCCACTCGGAAAATTTGGGGAAGGTGTGGTATGTGTTGTCATGGATCGTGAGGTTAGGGTATGATGTGAGGAAGTCGTGCCATTGAGCTGTGATCGCTTTTATGGCTTCGGTGTCACTGCTAGGTAGAATTTGCAGTGAGACCATGTGATCAGGGAGAAGGAAATTGTAGCCAGCGATACCGTGTTTGGCAAAGAGGGTTTGGTTTCGAGCGAGTGCTGTTATGATATCGCGATGTACCTTTGATTCCGTGATGTCTGTCGGAGGAGTCCAGTTGGCTTGGAAGCTGTATACGTTCAGAGGAATCGCAGGATGGAGCTGGAACTTGTAGGCAGTCAGAACGGCGTAGGTTCCTCCACCACCGCCTCGCATAGCCCAGAAAAGATCGGGATCTGTGCATTCATTGATGGTGCGGACCTTGCCATCGGCAGTTACGACATCAAACTCAATAGCCTGATCGACCATCAGTCCCCACGTCGGTCCTAAAGGTCCGTGGCCGCCGCCTTGTCCGAAACCTCCTGCGATACCGACGGAGCTGACTGCGCCAACTGTGACGAGCATGTTCAATGGCTCAAAGAACTCCCAGGCTTCTTGAGCCTGGATACCAGCACCGACTTGACCTACGTTGGTGTACTGGGTCTTGCAGCCCTTGGGTTGAAAAGTCTTGTAGTACTTCGCGTCTTTCATGTTGTGTGTCCAGATAGCGAGAGAGTTTGCCGCATTGCTACGTCCGAAGTAATCATGACCAGTATTCTTGATAGATACTCGAATTCCGTGCTCCCGAGTGAAATTAAGAGCCTTGCTAATATCGTCTGCAGTGTGGGCTTCAACATAATACGACGAAAGGCGACCGAGCTGGCATTGCCCGGAGACAGGAGAAGAAGGAGCGAAAGAGTTGAGGATGCAATTCGACGGCCCGCAAGTTTCCCAGTCGAGAAATTCCATAGAGCCGTATTGTGCGGTTCGGGAAATACCGTCCATATAGTGAGTCGCCACCTTCTTGCACTCCTCACTGGACATGCCGGAGTAACAAGGGGCAGCCCAAGGGACAGTAATTTTGAGGTTACCGCCGATGCTGTGGTTGAAGGCACCCCACTGACTCGCGGAGGGCCAACAGGGTTTTCCTGGGATGCAGGTATAGTTGGAGATGGGGGTCATGTCGTCGGTAGGGGAGATAGGAGAGTGGTGGGTGCCGGATATGCAAGCAGAATAGAAAGTAAAGGATCCGAGGATAGCGGTGCCGCACAGGAGAGAAATCAAGAGCCATGTCGAGGGCAGGCGCCGAGCACTCTGCATGCCGTCCTGCTTGGAGAAGGGTCGCCATCGTTCAATCCTCCTTCTGATGTCTGTTGCCATGCTCTTTCCTTCTAGGTCACTGTCGAGAAGCGCATACTTCTCGTCCAGCAGCGGCTCCCTCTCCATGGAGCTCATCATTCCGCTATGGCTCAAGGCCAAGCAGGATGAGTCTTGCGGGATTGCACGATATACGGCCAATGCCCCTCAAAAGCGTACCTCCAAGCTCTTTCTATCTTATAAGATGGGGGACCAGTAAGGAAATGCACCGGGGCATACAGAGGAAGAAATTTCGACAACTCCAGTCACACAAAACAAGCAACAGCCAGAAATGATGGGAGTAGAGTACAGCAACCTCACAATTAAACAGGCTGCGGCAAGGAAATCAGTCGCACTCAAAGCTCACCTCGATTCGATGATATATATACATCATCGGGGCCTTGAATTCTTAAATACGGCTCTCTAGCCCCGAACTGCCATCCATATTTGGCAAATGGCTTACCTTCTCAGCCCCCAGCCCTCGAACCAGCGTGCGCCAATCACAGCTAGCAGGTCGCCGAAGAAAAAAGCGACTCCGCTCGACAAGTCCCACATGCTGAAATCATTTCAATCTCACGCGCAAAGGCAAAAAAAGGCGTTAGGCAGAAACCGCGCGTGGAGCTGAAGGATATTTGGTGGTGGAGGATGGTGGAGGAGGGGAACAATATGGTGTTGGGAGCATGCCCCTATCCCAAAGCCCTGGTTGCGCGTGCAGGGCAGCGATCGTGCAGCGTTTTGCCTGCCCGCAGCATGCCTTCTGGTTCCGCCCCCCGCTCGTTCGGGAACGGGGCGCTTATCGTTGGCTGTGCCTGACAGCGCCGCTATCGTGCCGACGAACCAGCATCCAGTTCCTCACCTGAAAACATGCGAAACTAGGTCCTTTTATCGTGCGTCAGAGGGACACGGAGATCGTGTGATTCCCGCCCCACATGCCTCCTCGATCAACTTTTTGCGCTCCGCCTCCACGAGGGATTCTGAGGGTGGCCTCACGAATTGCCTAGGCGCATATCTTGTTGGATTCGAACTCAATTGTGTCATCATTGGCCGAGAAAAGCCGATCACAGTTCGCTGGAGTGGCAAACCTAGCCTCTAAATACCTATTCCAGCCCCGTGTAGGACAGACAACTGCCATGGCGGGGAAGTGCTTACTCTGAATGTTTCTGGGCCTGATTCTGGCTTCTGCGAATCAATTCACCAGTGCTAAAGAGAATGCCTGAATGAATTCGCCCCAATCGTTCACCGCAACCACTCTAAGTCCTCACAGCCCTTCCCAGCGCCTACTCAAACCTCATGTTCATGGCCCTTCACCCTTGGCATTAGACCCAACTTTACGCCCGCAGAGTCTGCGACCAGTTCAACCCACCTGATCAGCAAACTCTCCAGGCACCCATCACCGAAGCTATCCGTTGGAAGGCAGACTCATAATCCTCCATACTCGATCCAATTCTTCTAACAGCCCGCAAATGTGTAAGCCTCGGGAGCATCCACGTTATGTAGAGAGAGGTACAGGCACGAATGGATAGTAGCTTGGCCTAGTTACAAATGCCCTTCCGCCTTCCAGAGCAAATCCTGAGCCATAATCCAGTCTACAATATTGTGGTCTGACAGATACAATCCGTACGTGGTTTCGCAGGATATCTAACCGAAATCGCGATGTTAGTTGCACTTCTCACTGATAGGCTTTAGATGCTCTCCGTACAGTCGCACAGCCTATTTTCCCCCTCGTTCGTGGTTCACCGCGTCGCACTGCCAGGTCTCACTGCGGAGAAGAAAGGTTTAGTACGGATCCGTGTATTTCAATCGGTTCGCTGGATTAGGCAATTGGCATATCCTTCTCGCTAGGTTCCAGCTCCCGCCCTCCCAAGCCACGAAGCTCTGCACACATGATACGTACTGGGAATGGCTTGTTTCTTTGTCTTCAATCCTCATTACAGCATCAACGCACGTAATTGCTTCTAGCGACCGGCAGCACCGGTAAAGAGGACGAGCTTAACCAAAGCCTCTCGCAGCCTTCTCATGAAGGCTTACCTTGTTTTGGATGTGGAATATTGGGGGTGTTCGACTAACTGGGAGTATAAGTCAAGTGCAACGCCTGGCTTCCCGATTCAGGACAGTGCACGATGCCTGCAAAGTGGTACGGTTTTGACAATGATAAGGGTGGGTGAGTGAAGTGGTTTGAAAACAAAAAAAAATCAACTACGAGAGGAGTACCTGAGACTCGGACTCGAGACTCATGTGACGGTCGGGCTCACGGATAAGGCACAAGAAGACGCTGGTTTAAGACCAGTGGAAACCATTTACTAAACGATGCCGACGATGCACTCCAGTTTGTTGAACCGTGCTAATTGCACACCCGAGTCTGCTCTACAAACTCCTACTCTTTTAACCAAGAATAGGAAGGTATTTTCCTCATCAGAAAGCCCCAATATAGGTTTAAATTAATTCTACTGGATAAGCGACCTATTACCCGACGGGACTAGCCATGTGATAGTGTATCATCGGGCTTTGAGGAAGCGGTAACGGTAGGCGACACACGTGGTCTTTAACCCGGGCCAGTTCGAGAAAATAAACGTTCTCGTCAAGGCACTGATCCAATGGATCCCGCCAGGTGATGTAATCGGACCGGCCGATCCCGAATGCCACTGGATTATCACAACGCCTGTAAAAACAACAAATGCGTTGGTGTGGTGCGGAGATCCAGAGCAACCTCGACGACGGTAACGATCGCATAGTGTTCGAGGGCATTGATCTTCAAATCTTGAAATTCTTCTTTTAGGAACAGTCCTAAATCAGAACCTTTTGGTTAGTGTACATCCAGCTTCAAGTGGCTCCTGGATAGTTTAAACGCCGCCTCTACGCCACTAATCTGCAATGCATAATCTTCCTGGGAAGATCCGCTATTAAGCCCTCCCTGCAACGTGCTGGCTATTGCTATCAACAAAAATTTTGCTTGCCTAACCAAAAAGTGCTGGTAGACTGTCGTCCTCGAATATGAGTTCCCGGAGGTGAGCGATGTCAAACTAGAGTAAGTACACCGCTGCCAACACATCTTAGAAACACCTGTGGATCTCGTACGCTAATCCGTCGCGCCTTCGTAGGTATTGTTCTCCAGTTCTTCACCACTGCACTCCTAGCTGGTATCCTGCTCGCAGAATGCCATCTAGTACGCGATATGTGGTCTTCTAAGCATAGCCTGTATCCTGAGGTGTTGGCGTATCTGGAATTGCAAACCCTTCTTCTCGAAGCATGGGAATACTTACATATAGAGGAGTTAGATAAGCTCGTTGATTTGAGGCTTGATAGAATTGTCTTTCAATCCTCAGTAGGACAAAGGCTCGGAAGACGGAACTAGATGTTAGACCATCCTTTCGGCTTGAAAATAGGTACCTATGATGAATTAATGCCCTATCATGAACATAGGAGAGTTCTTTACTAATTTGAGGAGCATTGATTCAAGTCCGAGAAGGGTCAGCACCGTCATGGGAAGTTCCACGAGGAGCCTATCTCGGACTAACTGAACCATGTCCCCCAGTGCGCTCCCAGTGTCTTTGTTACACCCAAGGCCGAACTCCAAAATGGCATTCATCTAGGCCGACACTCTTGGATTCACCCCAGCAGTATATGAGGAGGTCACGGTGTAAAAGTCGCTCCCTCTGCGAATCCTATACTTGCGTTCATAAAAATCATCAAGCCTATCCAAACCATAACGCAGCCAAATGACACTTTCGAGCAGAATGCAAATTCGAGGGACTAGGTGTTTGGGAGATCGGGTAGTACCTGAAAATGGAGCAGACTCTCGGATGGGCTCTGCATCGTTATCAAGCTCCAGGGAGTGGCACCTAGTGAGAAGACATCACAGCTTTCTTTCCACAGAGCTGAGCCACTGTCTGGTTGGCGAGGGGAGAATGAAATTCCTGTTTTCTAAATTGAGTAAGTTACTTTCAGCATTTTCGACAAACGCTCACTGGACTTAAGGATGCTTGAAATCCATGGATACCAATGTTGTACATTTCTGCCTTTATCAAATCAACGCTAGGTTCGAAATCACACAGTAGCGCAGTAGGGAAAGCATAGAACAGGTCGCCTTTTCCTAGGGAGATGATGGGTTCCCAATCTAGGTCAGAGTTGTTGTGGACAGGATCAGAACGCAAGACTAATCGCAGAAAATAAATTATATTCGACCAACGCGCGTTTGTTTAAGAGCAGGTTCACCATTGGCAGGCTGTATGCCTTGATTGATTCTGACGGGATGATTCTCTCTGTGATCTAGGATATTTTGGGATGTCTGTCGCCTAGGTCCTCAAGATTAGGGGTTGGGTTCTTCGTTGGACGATTCAAACCTGTTCTAGTATCCAATTCTTCTATGGACTTCTACGATTTCAGATTGATTCCATAATGAAAAAGCGATAAGGTAGCACTTAGATGAAAGAGAATATAGTAAATGAATGCCCCGGGAAGTAATAATTTGGTCGTCTAACACCTTGCGAACAACCTCAAATGCGCTCTACTAGCCAAGCTACAACAAGAACTTAGGCAGTATGTCATTTGCAGAGCCCTGTGAAGATCGAATCTCTTTGCAAACCCCGGCTTTCCTCGCTAAGTTTCCTTTAGCTAGATTGGGAAGAAGGTCGTGGGGGCGTGGGGTAAAGGAGTGCACTTAATCTTGACCATTACTACAAGCTATTCTCTAAAGTTTAATTGTTCTGCGTTGAGTTTACTCTAAGCCTACCTATTTCTTTTGATCACATGAAGGCGAAGGTTGCAATATATGGAGGCCACAAGTTAACCTGGCAGGGTTTATTCGAAAAGCCAGCATGGCTGCCAACGAACTACAGAGGACGAGAATCAACATCAGAGCGGCCTTGCATATGTCCTGGCCTGTCATATCACGTCGGAGAGAAAGTTGTTGGCAGATTGATGAGGGCAATGCATGATTCAACGAGCAATTGATTGGGCCAATCAGCAGGATAGTTATTCACGTGACATATCCAGGGGGAAGGCAGCCGAATGATGGAGCCTTCCCAACATCAAAATTCCATTTAGACTCCTCCAACAGCACCTCAAGCCATGTCACCACCCACGATAGAACCTCCATGTAGACACCATCGCAACTGTACTTTTCACAAGCAGTGGGGCACATCACCATCATCAAGGCCCTCATTCGGGGCAGGCGCCTTGTCCAAAAATAGCATCACCACACACACCGCAGGCATCCAGGCTTTTCCCCCAAACAAAAGATTATCGTTATTCCATAAGCTTCCTGCCCCACCTTGTATTAATTCCCCTATCCAAATTCTTCCAGCAGAGCTGCTACTCTCAATTGCTGTCTACCTGACACCAATCGATCAAGCCAGCCTTGCGCTGACATGCCGTTCACTTGGACTGGGACTTGGGCCTCCAGCATGGAAGTTGACTAGCAAGGCTGGTGAAGCTAGCTGGTACAAGCATGCGGATATGCTAGATCTATTGCAAAGGGATCTCCACAGCGAACAATGGTGGCGCTGTAAACAGTGCGAGATGTTTCATTCACGCAAGAAGAAGGCCGAGAACGAGGCTCTCAGAGGCTTTTTGGGACGACACTTGAGATTAAGCGGCATTATGGGTGCTAGCATGAGGAACGAGGGGGGAAGCTTGCAAATAGGGCTGCAAGACTATCCCGTTTACATTCTCGACTTTAGTCTACTAAAAGCAGTTATGGATCGACATTTCCTCGGTGCAGCACATGGTGTGTGTCTGAACACACTGAAATGCCAAGGAACGCGAACCAGCCTCCTTTCAAAGGCCTCGGAAATTGTTCTAAAGTATGATTTCGCACCTAAGATAGTCTTGGATAAGCTGCTGCTACAATCAACCTACACCTTCCGGCCTCAACCAACTATGTTCCTTCAGAAAGTGAAGGTCGATAAACCATCAGTACAGGACTTCCTCGACCAGCTTCAATTCCAGATATGCAGTCACGACATGGCCAGCGACATTTTTCAAAACTCTAAGCCGGAGATTGTGAATCCGTTCGCGGAAACAGTCCGGAAATGCCCGTACTGCCCGACCCAGTCCCAAGTCGGCTACAATTTACATGAGGAACTCATTATCCGTGTATGGCAGAATTTTGGCCCAGGAAGAAGTCCCAAGGATTCGGAATGGCTGCACATGTTAAAGTCTGGGAAGGAGGCGAGGAAATATGGCCGGGAGAAGGCGGATATTCGGACAGCGTACGAGAAGATTTTTTGTTCCACCAAGGACGAATTTGAGCTCCAGTTGGAGAGGTCAGACGGACAGGGGAATTGGTATGGTCCGGGGTTTATGAAGCCCGTGTATAAGACGTTGCCAGCCAAAGTAGCGGACTATTTGTAGTTGAGATCAGATATTGTAGATCTGCCTAGCTCGGTCAACTCTTGAGCAGCCCTGGTTCAAATTCATGAGAACGTACAGCTTGGAGGAATTGGGGGATTTTTCGTTCCAGCGACATTCTGGAATGGGGGTTGTAGGAGCATGAGCTCGCTAGAATGCTTCAAACCCGTTCCACCACAGGTAACCAAAGACGGCGAGGACACTGGCAAACGCGAATGCAAAGTTCATTTCAACTACGCTCCATACCCAGAGCGCACCGATGGGCGGTGCCGTCTTCATGACATGAAAGTAGCCATTGACGTTGCCGGAATAGACCATATAGCAACCAGCAATAACGGAGGTAGTCAAGAAGAAGACGTTTCTTAGAATAGGGAATCGCTTCGAAGTGTCGACATGGAGAAGATAGACCAGAGCAAAAAAGACGGGGAGCGCTTTCCCGGCACGCTGGAAGATTTCGGGCCATATGACTTCCTCCCGGTACTGCGAGTACACAACCACATCGAACGTCAAGTGTAGTGTCGCTAGGGATATTGAATAGAGCACAGCATTCCCGAGCGGACCTATGGGGTCTCCATCGTTGAACGGTCGCTCACCCGCTGGGGTGTTGTCATTATCCAGATTCCATCTCGCGGGTTTGCCCTTGTTGAGTTCCCTCTGTCGCTCTTCGGCAAGGTCAAAAAGTGTTTTCCCCTTTGGGCCAGAGCGATCGGGATGTTGGAGGAGGTATTCGATGCCAGCTTCATCCATCTCAGTGGTGGGCTGAAGGGCGGCGCCGGTACTGTGGCCGCTGGTTTTGGCATCGGTTTTGGCAGCTGCGCGCCGTTCCTTACGATTGCCTGCGGCCATATTTACAGCAGAAATGATGGTCGAGTGTTGTTGGGCGGAGATGGCGAGTTTCGGTGGAGTGGTTGCGCTTTCCAAGTTTGCGGAGCGGCTCTGCGGAAAGGAAAGAGCGAACCGCGCCTAAGCTTCCTTCCCCGGTTCCGATCCTTTCACTCCACCTCAACCGCACCCCGTCCCGCATGCATATATTACCGCCGGTTCCTCTGTCATGGTAGCCAGTGGTCCTCCAAGCTGCCTATGACAATGAATTGGCTCGCCTGGGCCTCTGTGCCCGTTATCGTCTTTAGCTTTTGGGTGTACACGTCCACGCTCAGCAGCTCATTTCCCACCTTGCGAGGGAAGCGCATTGTCCTCCTCATAGCTCATCCTGACGATGAGGCCATGTTCTTTGCGCCCACCTTGCTGGGATTGACGCGTCCAGAGCTCGGGAATCACGTCAAAATCCTGTGCCTAAGCAGCGGTACGTTTTGTCCAATCCTTCTGCGACCACCTTCGGCCCAAGGGCTAATTTGTGCTACTTCACAGGCAATGCTGACGGGCTGGGCGAAATCAGGAAGCAGGAGCTGGTGAAGAGCGGCCTTCAGCTGGGTTTGCGCGGGGAAGATGACATCCTCGTTATCGAAGACAAGCAAGGCTCCTGCCCAGACTGGCCGCGAGTGCCTATTAACGTGCCCGTAGAAACTTCCCGGATTCAATGACGGCTACGTGGCAACCTCGGCTGATATCAAACTTGCTCACCTCGGCATTCGCCCCGAAAATGGCCTCGATATCCTCCAAGGACCCCCCGCAAGCAACCATCGACGCAATTATTACCTTCGATGCTCACGGCATCTCCTCTCACCCGAACCACAAATCACTCTTCAACGGAGCACATGTGTTCCTCAAATCGCTCATGCATAGCCACAGCGGATGGGATTGTCCCATTAAACTCTACACCCTCACAACCACCAACATCTTTCGCAAATACTTGAGTTTGCTAGATTCGCCGTTCACCATCGCCGGCGCCGTGGCAAAGAGGAAAGAGATGGGAGGCTTCCCGACCCCATTGATGTATATCAGTGGCCCGGTAGGTTACAGGACTGCCCAGAAAGCTATGACCACAGCACATGAGAGTCAAATGCGCTGGTTCCGCTGGGGGTGGATAACTTTTTCGAGATACATGATACTCAATGATCTGAAAAAGGAGAAGACGTTGTAAGTTCGGCTGCTCCCGAAAGCTCTCATTCCCATCATTCCAGTGCATGCTATGAGATTTGCGGCGGCGTCGCCGAAGAAACGATACACAACCTGCAAGTTACTGTACCCACGCTCAGGGTGTCCATAATATATTTGATGACGTTCACTGGAATGCGAATGGAGCCCGCCGAGGCCCATTCCAAATTCAGCCTGGCCCCTAGGCGCCATGACAAGCAAAGCTGAAGGTTGGTGTGACATTGACGCATGTTCTGCATGCAGCATTGACATTTTCAGATTGAGAGTGGATGCTATCCCGGACTCTCATGCTGCGTGTACAACCCTCCCCTTCACGACTTGATCCCTTGCAGTCTGCTCAAACTTCCCTCTCACGCAAATATTTAAAAGGCAGGATCCGGGCCCTGTAACCGGCCACGACTTCCTCTTCATCATGAACCCTTCTCCACTCCTTCGTCTGCCTGTCGAATTACACTGGGATATCATCGATCTCCTCGATATCCAAGACCGAGCTCGCCTAGCATGTGCGAGCCAATACTTTTCGTCAATCATCAAGCCACCAACACATCAAGACTTCCTCGCAGCGGAAACCAGCCCGTGGGCCACCTCCAGAGATCTCTTCACCTGCAAAGGCTGCGTTCGATTTCGACATCTCCTTCAATTCACGGACGATATGAGGAAGGGCAAGCGAGGGCGCAACGGCGTGGGAGCCAATACAAGATTTTGCATAGATTGCGGGGTTGATCAGCATTGGTTTCCGTTGGGGGCGGAGGTTACGATCATGGGAGAAACCTACGTAATCTGCAGAGACTGCAGGAAGTTCACCGATCAGGTTGGCTCGAAGGGGCTTTGCAACCCTTGCTCACCGATATCAAGATCTGTCCGAAAGAAAAGACCAAAACCTAACACGGGAAACAACCAGTATGACAGCGAAGATGATTGGGCTTATTCGACACGATCTTGCGCGGGAGGCAAACACTCAGAGGAGATGTATGGCCTGTGGCCCGACATTTGAGCACAGCTCGGTTTCCTTTCCTTGTTTCACCTTGCAAACGGCTTCACGAGGTCAACGACTTTGATCAATGATACCAAGAGATGACCTAGTTGTCTTTTGGCAATAGTCATTTTCACGCGAATTATTTTCCCCTCTTGTATGGCTTTAAAGCTTACAAACTGTCTTCTTCCACGTTTTTCTTCTCGCTGTCGCTATTGCACGTTTGCCAGCCTCCGTCGTTCTGTCGTACACCACGTCATGCCTACAATGCACTTCCGCATTCACATTTTGTTAATCGCTAACCATGTACCTTCAAGACAAGCCCATTTTCACTAACTCTACTCAATTTTATGACCCATATAAATACTTCCTCATTGCCCGTAAACGTACTCTCAAGGTCTGGTACCTGGACGGGTTTTACGCCACTTAGAAAGCGTCTACTCTGCTTTTAACGCCATATTGTCCATTTAGAGTCCCATCCCCACTCCACAGTCTGTCATTATGGTTACTCAACTAAGAAAGAGCAAAGAAAAGGAGGAGGCAAAGATCCACCATCCAGGCCCGCAACGCCTACCAGCATTACTCCAACGCCTATCTTCAATCATGCCTTCTATTCCACTGCGCAGATCGACACCAAAGCAGCGGCCGAAGAGTGCACCTAACCTAGCCTGGCTCAATCCAAGTCGCGATTCACGGCCCGAAGATAAGCGACCTCTGCTACCCCCCAAGTTGAACATTCCTACATTGTCTGATCAGCAGTGTCCATATCATCCTACATTCTACACGTCCTTCCCTTCAATCGAAAGCCCCCGCTGCAGTAGCCTCCTCTGTCGCCTATGCCCACCCAACACCGTTCGTTCCGCAGCAGGCAGCTCTACAGGTAGCAGGAGGAATAATGCTACTAGCATCCGACCCTGTAATTCCAGCTGTGGGAGTCCATGCAGACACAGCGCGAATCCATCACGACCCAAAACACCTTGCGACCCATATCCCCATAGCCCTCTCACGGGAGTCCACAAAGCTGGTCTTTCCCATGTATCCGTCGGAGAAGAACCTGAGCTGACAAAGACAACAGAGTTGCCCATGGGTAGCCTTCAAACATTACCCAAAATCCCTTCCCTAAAATCGCTGCTTTCCTTCTCCCCTTTATCGCCCGTATTCCGTCCACCTACTCGCCACGGCCCTATACTCGAATCAGAGCGTGATCTCACATCTGATAGCTTCAACAATCACATCACTCCTTCTACTTTACTTCTTCCACGCAAAAAAGAGACACCTAGCCCAAAACTCCACTACATTCATGGTCTCCCACACGCGCACGACTATCCTTACGTACATAAACACGAGGTCAAACATCATTCAGCTGCAGGAGGTGTGCGACCACATACAGCAGTTGGAACCATTGGAGTAGAGAAAAAGAGGCCGGAATCTGGAGGCTCGGATTATGCGGAAACCGTCTTTTATCCGAGGATTAGGGGCTCAACTCCGGTACCAATCAGCCCACATAGGACAGCACAGCATAATAATCATCAGTGTTCGATACAGTATCAACATCATCAACAGATGCAGACTCAGACGCGTTTGAGATCTGGTGGTCATGTTATGCTTCATTCGGCGCATGGAAATCAGCTTACGCACATCGTGAATGCGACCAATGCGCCGCATAGTCTGGATATTTTCATTGCTAACCTACCATCCACATCCCCGCCCGTTCCCGCGACGGCGACGGCGACCGTAGGCTTAGACAGCCGACCTCCTTCACTCAGTCTAGAGGTAAACCCAACCCACATATACAGCACGTGTATTCGCAGAGCAACTCCGAGGGCCAGAGAAGTACGTGCGCAACACCAAGGGGAACATGCCCTCGATTCAGTGACTGCGGACAGCGCGAGTCCCAGCACAGAAACCTCCAGCACGACCACGCTTCAAATCCCATGCGTCGGCGGACGAAGGCTAGAACTGCGGGGAGGAAGAAGGGATGATTGCGTTCCCCGGCTTAGAGGCGGCGCTGAATCGCCTTATGGGAAAGCGAGAAGAGCGAGGATTGTGAGTGCGCGTTGGAGTTTTGGTTGCAGGAGAGGTTGCAGGGGAGATATAGATAGGAGAGATGCTGATATCGAGACATATGATCTGAGTCGTCGTCTTGGTTCACCACTTCGGCCGGCCGAGGTTAGGGTTTTGCAGGAAAGAACTGGATGGAGGAAAGATGAGATGAGGGCGAAAGGGTGTAGTCTGCCTATGCTAGCTCCTACATCCACCACGACCTCCGCGCCCGTCTGTGGACTTCGTGGGGGTGCTGGCTCTCCTTCCTCTTTACCTTCAACCTCCACATCTAAATTCTCATCTAAATCATCCCGCCCCCATCCCCTCTCCTTCCTCTCCTCTCTCTTCACTTTCCGCAAATCACTCGAAAATAGCACACCCCCGCCAGGACTACCAAAGCCGCTGAAAAACGAAGACCCCCTCCCACCAACACTGCTCTGGTTTGCGGGGGGGAGGAAGAGAGGACTGACGGTTGCAGGTTGGAAACGACAGAGGCCGAGGAAGAGGATGGGGGGGTTGTTGGGGATGGCAGTTTTTGGCTATAGGGCGGGTATGGCTTATGAGGGTGGTAGAAGGGGAGAGGGAGTGGGTGAGCGGGGAGAGGGAGAGGGGACGGACGGGGAAACGGGAGCAAAGGGGATAGGTGGTGAGAGAGGGAGGGATGAGGGTGGAGAAGGAACAAGGGATTTAGAGGGGTCTGACGGTGCCGTTGCTGGGGAGGATAGTGCTATTGAGGAGGGTGGTAGGGAAGGCGAGACTAGAAATGCTACTGGTGGAGAAGAAGCATCAGGGAAGAGAAGTGTAGAGGGTAGTGATGTTGAAAATATGGAAGAAGCTGAGAATGGAGCAGCAAAGAACGAGACCGCTGAGAATACCGAAGGCGTCGGTGGAAAGGAGAGCACTGACGAGGCTGAAAAGAATGCGGAAGACCGAAAGATCGAGGATGAGGCTGCTGAGAATACCGAAGGTGGAGGTGGTGGCAGCGAGCATGGTGATGCTTCCTCTGGAGAGAATGTGGAAGTTCAGGAAGCAGGAAATGCTGAAGGACTTGTGGACAATACTGCCGCTTCAGGCGAAAAAACCACAGAGGCGACTACTGGAGAAATTGGCAGTGAGCACACACCCAACGATGACGGAGAGGACACTAGCGGGAAGTGATTTCGAGATGATTTTGAGGTTGTTATTTGGCTAGAGCTATTTGTGAGGTTTCTTGATGAGAACTAACCCTCATTAGGTCTGTCTTGGGTCTTCTGACGCCAGTGTAGTGTCCATAGAAAGAGGAAATGAAACCTGGCCTATTAATTATTAACAAGAACCTAATTGTTAACCTTAAACGCGCTGGAGGATCTAATATAATGAAGCAGAAGGAGATTAGCCTCACTCCCCTGTAGCCATAACCTTTAATTGACGAAAGTGGAGTTAGACACATACCAAACTGACAGTCCCCTGCCTGCTATTTCCTCTCTCACGATTGAAGTAAAAGCGGTGCACCATCCTTGGGCTTCGCCTCCAAAAACTCCCCTGTAAACCAATAATGATCAACCAAGGACGCGGCGTCCTTCCGCTCCTTAGGTTCAAACTTCAACATCAGTGACAGCAAATCCGCCAAGCTGACGGCTTCCTCACGAGCAATATTCACACCTTTAATGCCCTCTCTCGCTACATTCATCGTCCTTCCGTCTTCTTCAAAACACGCAGTTCCTTGTCTGTCCCATTCCACATTTTCTGGTAATGTACCGTGGTATTCGTCTTTGATGTACCATTCACATGCGGAAAATAGCTCATCGTCTTCAACGGGGTCTTCGGGCCACGGCGGTGATACTCGTAGCCCTTTTGCAGCATCAGCGTCGTCTCGCGGCCTGGGCTCATCGTATTCGTCGAAGTACAGCCGATTCCAGGACGGGGGAAGTGGACCTAGTAATTCGATCATTTGGTTAATGCACTCCTCAGCATGACCTCCAGATCCAATATTCAGCAAACTATAACCCCCACGCATTTCATACACACCGCATGCAAGCGCCCAAACATCCGACGCCATGCCAGCAGAGAACTTCTCGAACCAAAGCTCAGGCGCTTTATAGGAGGCCGGGATACCGATGTCTTTAGGGGGGTGGCTGGTTTTAAAGGCTTCGCCAAAATCGAAGATCCGGATGCGCGAGGTTAGGTACTGGGGATCGAGATGGAGCATGCTCATCCGTTTGACTTGGTATTTCGGGAAGTGGGAGGAGGGTTGGGGGCCAGAGCTGTGCTGCGGATTGTGGATGATAGGGGATTGCGTTTTGGCGTATAGTTCCTCAACACTCCAGGAATGGATGGGGCCGAGTTCTAACGCAATGTTGCCGAGTGTGAGATCTACAACATTCATTAATGGAATTAAGGGGGCTAAAGTAGTGCAACGGTTTCAGGGGGAACGTCTTACCGCCATGGCAAACACCTATTGAATGTAAATGAGCAAGCGCCTGGGCCACTTGCCGACCAACAGATCGCACAACATGCCCCCGTAATCGCTTTCCTTCGTCAATAATTTGCGCCATAGAGGGCCCTAAAGCTTCGTACACTAAACAAGCATGATTTCCATTCGGCCCATCGAAAGAAAAAACTTCAAGCAGGAGCCCGATATGACAGTCACTAGCATGTGTCTTCTGGTCCTGCAATTGGAGATAGCCAAGATGTAGATCGCCCTGGAACGAGCTCCCGTCTGACATATCTGCTTCTGTTGCTTTGTATTTTACGGAGTGTGCTGAACACACAAATTTCAAGGCAACATATCGATGAAATTGATTGTCGCGTGCGAGCCAGACCGTGGAGAAACCTCCGAAACCAAGCTTGTGGACGATTGTGTATCGGCCGTCCTGGTATTGTTCGCCAAGGTGGACGGGGTGGTATCCTCCAGGTTTGTAGTTATGGATGTCTTCTACTTCCCGGCTGAAGGAGTCTGTGTGAAATATTGTTTCCCCTCTTCCATGGTCTTCTTCGTTGGCGGTCGAGGTATCGGTAGCTTCGCTGTTCTTCTGTTCTCCACGCTCTGAGTCACCCAGATGTCCGTCTGAATAGGGTAAGGCGTTCGAATTATGACCGAGTCCTGAAGATAGCTTTTCAAAGCTTCCTGAAGCTCTCCCGTGTTCAGACTGACGGAAAAGAGCAGTGAGTGTTTCTCCGGCTGGCCCAGTTCTGAAATGCCGTTACTAAGAATTTACAGTCTAGGTACTAATCCATATGTCTTACGTAGGCGGTGGCATTGCTTGTAATGTTCTGAAAGTCGATTTTTTTCCAGAAAGGTTTCAGGGATGCGTGAGATGAGTGTAGCAGTCCGTTTCTTGCGACTGGCGAAGTTCGTTCTAATTGCTAGATCGTAATCCGGGTGAAAGGGAAGAAAAACTATGATAGATTCAACGGGCACTGGCTGATGTCTTCAAGGACTTGGGCGCTGCTATTTCGCGCTGCCTCTAGAGCAAGTCCTGGCTGGCATCTGCAGCCTTGCTCACCGCTGATCAAATAACCGTAGTGAAGCAACACACCGAAGGGGATGGGGGTTTTCTAAGCCAGGTATCTTCAGTGAGTAATGGACCACTCACGAATAAATTTGCGCAGATAAATTGATCGAGCTAGGGGCAGTTTGATATGGCGGGTGCTTCAATACATCGGGGCGGTGCGGCTACGCTATGCCAAGACGCCATGTCCCAAATAGGACATCCGTGAAGGCCCCACCTTTAGGGTCTAACTTCCTCAATGTTTAAATGATCATACTTCCTGGGTACTGCCTTATCTAAGGTGTTGAGCATACCCCTCCCGAGACAGTAGCAATGGCGAGCTCACCAAACACTTATCCCATTTCCTATGTCCAAGGTTACACACCACCTAAGTACAGAAGAAAACAAGGCGCCGAGGCCAAGGCTGAACAAAATGCATTGGAGCGTTTGATATGGGAAACAGCAGATGAGTGCAAAAACATTGGCAAGGTTGAATGCTGGTGAGATATGATAGTTATACCTCCAACGTAGTCAAAGCTGAGAAGCGGACAGCCATGGCGAACACACATCTACCTTCGACCGATCGACCGGAATAAGGACTAAATGCTCCCCACACTTCACCGTTCGCTTCTATGAAGTTGGGCAGACGCGATATTACGGTGCACACATCAATTTCTCGCCATACACCGGGGTTGGGTCCAAGCAGGACTATTGGAACAACCTTCAACGGATGTCAGTTACTTGGGGAAAAGATGGCAAAGGAAAATGCTACCCTGGATGGCGGTTCGGCGTGAGGGTGAATCATCCACCAGGAGTGTCGTCTACTTCTCTCTCGTCTACTTCTCTCTCCACCGGGACGGCTCAAGCACCCTGGAGTTCCTCGCTTCCTCCGCTTCCTCCGTTTTATTCCCAAGCATCTCCAAGTTCTACTACTCCTAATCTAGGGAGCTTTCAAATCCCTTCCGACCTAAATAACCTCTTGAGCCCTGATGCCCTTCCGATCTCTACAAATCCCTCCCAATCGCTCTACGTACCCCCTCCTGGTTCTGGTTCGACGGATGTCTTTGCATCGTACCAGCACCCTGCTTTCAGCTCCATCATGAGCGGGCCAGACATGTTCAGTGTTCCAAATGCCTCCGATCCTTCCGGAATGTCCGATTTTTCGCGCCTTTCCAATCCTACAAGTATCTTAAGTTCTCTTGGTATCTCCAGTCGTGATTATGCCGTCCCCAGTCCTCCAGAGTTTTATAGTCATCCCGGCATCTCCAGTCCTCCAGGATCTTACAGTCATCCTAACATCTCCAGTCCTCCAGGATCTTACAGTCATCCTAACATCTCCAGTCCTCCAGGATCTTACAGCCATCCCGACATTTCCAGTCCTCCAGGATCTTACAGTCATCCCGACATTCCCAGTCCTCCAGGATTCTACAGTCATCCCGACATCTCCAGTCCTCCAGGGTTTTACAGTCATCCCGGCATCTCTAACCCCCCCGATATTTCCAGTCCTCCAGGGTTTTACAGTCATCCTAACATCACCAGCCCTCCCGATATTTCCAGGCCTCCAGATACATCCCATTGGTATCAGTAATGCACCCCTCGCACTCGACTCAACGCAGCTCCCGGACAAGCCTAACGAACAAATGCACAATATATAGCTACGCGCTGAGGGTGAATCTAGGATACTGGACGATGGTGGTATCTAGGCTGGGTGACCAGTTACGCTTTATTCCTATTTTTATTTCCGTATGCTTGAATCACATTAGTATTAGGTACCTTGAACAACTTGGAAGAATTTAACGAATGAATAGACATACTTTCGAGTGATTTTTTGAGTCCAGCCGGCCGTGTTGTTCAACAGACTTGAATTCAAAACATTTATGTATGTTTAATAGCCCTCGGGGTATCATGTGTGGTGGATCACTGCCTTCATTTTCACCTCATGTCTCTTCACTATACCCTTCATAATGGTTTCGCAGCTTTCCTTGATTCCTTAAGCCCAGTCTTCGGATCTTGGAACTCCTTCCATGAAATCGGATACATCTGATTCCCTGCCTCGCTCGTCGCCATGACGACGCCGAATTCGTCGGAAGCGGTTGAAAGGTAGTAATTCGACTGGTCGCCTAATGAGACCTATTCTTTGTCAGCATGTCACCCAACAACGCCACCCTCCTCGTAGAAATTAGAAAACAACAAGAAAGAACAAAGCCCGTAGGAAGAAGGGGACTACTCACAACCTGCCCCCTCACCAAATCGCCAACCCTAAACACCTCCTCGATCCTAACTCTGTCCTTCTCAGTCGCTCTAACATCTTCCCTTCTTATTAGTCCTTGAAAGCCCTCCCTACACACAGTATCCGCGACAACGAGAATCTCAACAGTTGCAAATCGCTGCCCCAACCGCGTTACTTTCGCTAGAACCACGCTCTCAACCTCAGGGAGGATATTGGAGCCGCCGCCACTGTTGGTGCCAAGAATACCGAGTGTATTTTCATTGACAGTCGTGCTAGAAGAGGGGCGCGAGATGGAAACGAGGGGTAGCGGTTTCGTGGGCGTCGTGGCATTACTTGGGGTGCGGTAGCGGGAATTAGAGACTACAGGCCCGGCTATTGAAGCGTAGATTTGGGAGTTGTGGATGTGTGTCCCGGGGCCGGGAGCGTATTTTGTTGCAGGACCAAGGAGTTGGCCTGGCAGGGCGAGGGAAGGGAGAGACATAGTGGGTGGCGTAGCGGGAGGTTGGCGGTTTTGCGAGGGTTTGAAGGGGATTTTTTTTTCTTCAATTCTGCGTTTTTCTAAAGGGAATGGAGGCGTAAAATTGGTGAGTTCGAGGCGATTTTGTAGCTACGTGATGTGGGGTTATAGGGTTGATTGTGCAGGCTTTGAACTTTTCAGGATGCAAACGACTTCAGTTACGTAAACTTGCCCCGTTTTCTACTTGCCTATTTAGGCAAGTAGCATTCTAAAGGCATCGAACATCTGCAGCAGGGTCTAGCAACCCCTACACGTGCATTCTGCAACTACAAGATCTCTTTCTCGCCTCATCCCTTTATCCCACACTACCAAGCCGCCAATTCTCTGCGCCTCCAAAGACCGCACTTCGCAAGAATGTAAGAAGTCTCGTAAGCCCACCGATAAAATCTCTACTGGCAACTTCAGCAGCAATGCTGCCCTGGGTCAATCTCTGTACCAAAAATCCCTTTACTTATAACAGAGGTAGCTTGAAATCACATCACTCCATCCAATAGTTCGGAGATAAGGGGTGTCTCCCCTAACTGTCAAAGCTACATAATAGTCAGCCTTGTAGTCCAATGTCCACGACGGTGAGGAAGGCCTACTATTTCCTTTGCAGTTGGAGTCTACGTAGAACACGCAGCCGTACCCTGACTGCACGCGCAGCGAGCTGATGATATCGTTCCAGCCGTTGCCGAGGCCGTAGCAGTGATTCACTGGATTTTCATTAACATTGGGGATGGTGGAAAAGCTCGGAAAAAGGTAAGGCCTACAGTCGGAAGACAGAGCCTCGTGACGGCCGGAAAAGTTGTCATCTGCGTTTGGTTAGGTACTCTCTTTACAGTCTTGAGTAGAGTGGATTATATGTACGTACCGGCCCAAACATCTACAATCATACTCTCGCGCTTCATCAAGTTCACATCCCTTTTGGAGACGCCGGTTGCCGTTTCATTGGATGAAAGTTGGGGAATGACAGGTAACTCCATGACTCCGAGATCGATGTTGGAAGAGGCGGTATTGCGCGTCTCGACGGCAAGGCTGGAGACGGTAGCCATGAGGGCGGCAGTGGTGAAGGTGGTGAAGAACTTCATGTTGGGTGAGTGGAGAATAGAGACCGAAAGTTAATCGATGGGATTGTGGATTGCTGGATGGAAGTGGGGATGAGAAGCTGGAGGGGAGCGGGAGACATTCTTATATAGACCCCCCTCGCTCTTGACAAGGACGATGTCTCGTACTCGGATGTGAACATATTCCTCTTCTAGGTTACGAATAATATTGCCCCAACATCGGGTAGTCCGTGAAGGCAACTTCGTCAAGGCCCAAGATCAGTGTACTCTTCCTTCAACTCATGATACGAAGTGTCATCGTCGCACAGTTGCTGGAAACGTAGTAGACCTTCTGCCTACCGATATTGCCAATAACTCATGATCAAATTGGCTCCTAGGCCAAGCGAAGTGAGTAAGAACCGCAGTAAGGGGGTTCTTGGGGGGCGCTGTTGGCATCGCGAGGCATTTCCTGACGGAAGTTGTCTTCCAAAGCAAAGGTGCCTCTAGAATACCGTTCAAGCCCAACTCGCAAGCGGCACAAGACTTCCGATAATAGCTTTATCTACGAAGACATTCTCTTAACTTAGAACTTTAGTTCGCCCTTGGGCTCTTTGTTTTTCATTGTGGCATTCATGGTCAGTCGCTTGGACATGACGAGGAAAAGGAAACTGAAGAGGATTCGCACATGGCCATAGTGCAGTAGAGAGCGCTCGAGCTTAGATGAGAACCAGACCATTTGTGCATAGCGTAGTATCAAACTGTGACCTACGCATATTGTTCTTGAGAAATAGAGTGGAAGGATTACGGACAGTGATTACTCAGTTAAGTGAGATGACAGATACTGTTCCTCGGGGATTGACGACCCGGTGTTATTGTAAGCTGAAAGCTTATTAAATTAAAAAATGGGGTTGGAAACATGAGCCTTCCGTACCCATGTTCTCAGCCTCATTTCGTTCATGAACCACCAACAAGTCTCGACGTGCATCATGCGCGTCTGACTTCTAAAGTTACAGCATGGTCTCAATAACTCTTCATGAGCCCTCGCCTGCGGGTCAAATGGTCGTACATAACTCCTTCGGGTGCTATTCCGAGAGGAATGTTCGTAGTAAGCGCCGAAATATATTGCAGGCGGCATTTTAGTTCTGCATGTCGGTCGGGTTACCCTATTGTTAAAAAGGGCCGAAAATTTGCTGGGAATGGACAGCTGAGTTTACAGTAAGAATATTTAGACATAAATCAAATGCTCCTAAAATAGTTAGCATATCGTATTAGTACTGTAAGTACGCGAGTTCCAGTTCGTTTAACGAGAAAGGTGACATCGATATCTCTTCAATCGGACCCCACGTCTTGTCTAGGGTAAAAGCTTTGGATGTATATTGTGAGAGGAAGTGGGACGTGTAATTATGTTGTTGTATGAGAGCGTTGCTGATGTTAGCCTTACCCAACTCAACAAAACAGTGATAGAAAAATTGCAGGATTCTGCCATACTCCAACCAACTCACCGCTTCCATGTCGTGTCATCCCTTTGACCCAGTCATTGTAAGCAATCCTTCCAATCTAGATGGCATACTACCAGCTCACGGCGCCTAGCACTCAACACCAACCGAATGCCTGTAGGGAGACTACGGCCAAAAGCAGAGTCTATATGTTAAACTTCTTACTGAAATCGGGGATAAGACTAACAGAATGCAGATTTATGTCCCAAATTGCCTCTGCCATATTCTAAGTGAAGTGATAAGATGTAGTAGAGTCTTGGAGAGCTAACGTTGAAATAGAGTGAGGCTTCCGGAAAATGATGCGGAGGGCCAGGGCTCATTCGTATTCGGCATTTGGTATTTTGCAGGAACATCACAGTGCGGGGTCGCAACCTCTTAAGATTCAAATTTTCAGAAGCGGAAATTGACCAGGAAATGTCTCGGGAAGATAGCCGAAGCATGTGCTGGTCTTTAGCTCGATATGTTAAGGTCGAAGGTCTGGAGTTGGAAGAACAGTTTGACAGCAGGTATGTCCTTTATCTACCAAGTCTAACTCAACTTTAGCCCGCGCCAATAGAGAACTGCAGTGATTAGCTCAAGCTGTATTAGATCGGCAAAACCAAAGACTGCTGGTTCTACTCCTACGTCCGGATAGTTTGAGAATCACATGAATTTAGAGTGTCTCCGGAATCTCTCCGGGATGGTAAAAAGTTAACACTATAGCTGTGTAGTTATTTGCAGAGGCGGTTTAAGAGCAGCCGTAGTATAATATCCATTAGAAATTCGTCTTCCCAGTGTTGTCTTCGCGTAGTAGAAGAATTTGTTGACTTGTATGAGAGGCTAGCAGGACCCACCCTGCACGTGATTCCCAAATTAAGCGTGTCCACTTAGGTGGGTATTAGTACAAGAAACACCGTTCATACCATAAGAAATAGGGTCCCTGAAAATACGAATTCAATGTCAGGCCAAGGAACAATGTGGTACGAAATACAACGAACAACCCCTGCAACTTGCAAGATAGACATACCGGGCAAACCATATGTTCGTTCATCAAGGGCTCCCATTGGCTAAATTCCGTACATTCCAAGTCTCTGTATTAACTTATGCGCGCCTCAGACTAAAACATACGCCCGATGGAGCTACGCCGCATCCTTCTTATCTTCGAAGCCCCCCCTTTGTCGTCGTTCAACTCTCTACGAAAATTACTCGAAGGCCAAACTTCGCCGCGCATTAGGATTCTATAATCCGTTCCAAGTACGCAAGCACGTTTTCCTCCATGAGTAGGTAAGGACAAGAGTTCCATCCAGAGAACGCCACATAACAGGAATACAGCACCCAGACGCCGCCCACCGAGTCGCAATCTGCTCAGATGCAGGAGCAGGTTCCAACGGAACAGGAAGCAGATGCTCTTCTAATGAGTTGTACGAAGGGAGTGGAGCCACAATAGCTTTTCTGTAATGACCGTGTCGGGGCCACCACTGTCTAATATCTAATACGCACCTATTCTCACGAAAGAAAAGGGGGTTCTGGAACTGATGTCTAAGCGTCCTCGAGATGATACAGAGCTTTTGGCATATTTCAAGAAGCGCAAACACAGGGAAAAGACTCTTCAGCCAAATATCTCAAAGCCTAAAGCCTCAAAGAAGAAAACGGTAGGAGGTAATTTAGATGAAGGAGTTACTTCCTGAATGCGACCCTCAGACAGTTCCCACAATCCTTCAATTAAGTAGTCATACTGGAACTCGGAGTTTGATTTTAGGCAAACTAATTCCTCCCCGGGCTGTAGCGCTCAACTTTTCAGAAACGGTGCAAATCCGAAATTAATCTAAAGTTGTGCCGCATCCTTCTAACCTCTTCTACATACGCTCATGTGATAGTTAGCAACGCATATGTTATGAACTAGCGTTATTTATTATGCAAGCTTTGTCCCATACATACTGTCTGTAAGATGCGTCTTATCTCGAATTGTCGCATTCAGGTTCTCTCTCTACTAACTTGTTATCTTTTACATCCTTACCCTAAAATCTATTTAAAATTAGCCGACACCCCTTCCCTCAGTCATCTAGTCGTTCCAAGATTTAACTTTTTCCAAGCACCGCATTCTATCAACTGTAATTGACCTCCCGCTGAAACTATTGATGTCGACTCGGAAGTGGTGATTAATTTTACCGATGACATGCATCAAGTAGAAGGCTTCTTGGGTCATGCCCCCCCGGGCACAAAATAGTGTAAAGCTTTTTGGGAGCACCAGAGGCATGAGGAACTGGATTGATTGCTAAAAAAAAAAAAAAAAAAAAAAGTGTATCTAAGGGTCTATATATGCAAGGAGTGAGCCAGGCAGTAGTAGCTCCTGAATACGAGCATATGGTGGAGCTCTCCAAACTCTACCACCTGCTCAATACATGAAACCACTGTCTCCTAGTATAGTTAAGTGCTACCTGCTAAGCAACTTGCCGCGTAGCCCACTCCTTTGTATATAGACTCTTAGGTTCATTTTTTGGGTAATCAGCTCACTTCCTCATGGATTAGTGCTTCCAATAGCTTTATACCTTGCGTTAAACAGTTAGGATTAGAATTGACGCCAACGGGAGGCACGGTAGCTAAGTCACCATTCAACGAGACTAACGTGTCTGGTTTATTTGTGGCAGGCAATAGCTGTTCTCCTTCGAAGGTAGTGTGGAATGGCTTGTACACAGGAAATCTAGCGGGGACTGGTGTATTTGGTCAGATCCTTGAAGATCGATGGGTCAACGCGAAGTTCATACATTCACAGATCCCGAACACCCTTTGTGTCTAAATACATGATATATATAGAACCCTAGCAAGAAAGAATCTGTCTACGCACAGTTAGGGGTAAAAGCCCGAGTTGGTCATACTTCCCCTTTAGCTAAAGTAGCTAAGGAGTTCTACATCTGTCTTCACTTATTGGTAATGGCTACGTACGCAGGCATAGTGAATGCGACCACTCCACTGTCCAACTTCTTATATCCCTCGTAATTTTCCAGCCAATCGACCATTGTGCCAATCACACCGTCCCATTTCTCCTCATCCTCAGCCGTCCACCCAGTTGCTGGGTAACCAAGAAAGCTCCAAACGGCGGATGCCCACAGGCAAAGATCCTTGACTTCCAAAACCGCATACTTTCGCTCTAACTTGATAGTCTCCGGCTTGAAACCCGCGCTTTCCAGAACAGCGCGAAGATTTTTGTCGTTAAAGCCTCCCGCTTAATGGCAGGCGGGATCTCGGCGCTTTCTGGTCTCACGGCACGGTGTGCTGCGGAGACAACTTGAACCGGCAGAGGCTTATCCCAAATACTTAGAACGGTTAGGTCACCATCCTTGATGGTGCGGCGGATGTGTTTGGCAGCCACAGAAGCACCTTCCATGACCATGATGCCAAGGTTGGTGATCGAGTGAGCGAATGTACCATCAGGGAAGGCTAGTGCTTCAGAAGGCATAACCTCCGCCTTCACCAGCCATCCTTTCTCCGCTGACGTCTTCGCGAGCTGTTCTGTTACCTGGGGAACCATATCTGTCGCAAAGATGGTGATGTCTTTAACGCCGGTCCCCATGATAGCTTCGGTCATTGGACCCGTACCACACGCATTGTCGTGGATGACAGAGCCCGGCAGAATCGGTGGAATGAACTCTAGCAGTCGCTTCGCAACCTGCTCTCAGTTATTGCCTGCAAGCTGAGTAAAAAAAGGCCAGCTTCGGGGGAAGGCATTGCTTGGGTACGAACTATGACATCGTGGTTGCCGTGGCTTGATTTTTGGTGGTTGGCTCAAAGGTTGAGAGGCGCGGGAGAGGTGTGGAGAAGCGTCTAAATACAATTTCGTTAACTGATTGTGTGTCAGATCACGTTCTCATTTCTTGTGTTACAGTAAGTTATAGGCAATTGCGCTGTTAAGTACTTCACGCCTTGGGAGTAGCATTCTTCTCGGATACATACCTAGATATCAGTCGGTGAGAACATGGCTTGTATCTTCGAAAGCACCCACAGATCAGATCCCGTCGCTCCGATACCCTGGAGGAGATCTTAGAAGCTTCCAAACCTGTAATATCAGACCACGTGCCTTAGATCTGGCTCTGCTCTGGCTCATGTGCGCGAGACGGTTAAATTCCAATTTCTAATGCTATGCCCGGAGAGTTTTGTGTCACCAGCCTTGTGGGAGTGGACAGACTAAATACAATCTGCTTTGTTCTTCATTGAAACTGAGACTTTGCTGCACCAATAAGTCGGTCTAGGCTTGTATGAAATCCTGTTGGATGCCTTCCCACTCCGTGCCACCCAGCGTGGCCAACAGTACGTAGTACGTTACGTTTAAGCTTTTTTCTGCCAGTAACTTCTTAATTTAGTAGTACTTTTATACATAAGCAGTAAATTAATTAGCAAGTATGTAACATAATAGTAACTTCTTAAAAATTTTATACTTTTATACTTTTTATAAAAAGTTTTATTAGTCTAGGTTAAAATTATTCTAGAAAAAGCTTTTTAGCCTAAATAAAGTCCTCTAGAGTAGTTAATTTACTTTTTATAGCCTTATTACATAACTAGTTCTTTTAAAGCTGTAGAGCTTTAATTATATAACCTGCTAAGCAGTTTCTATTAATTATAACTATTCTTTTACTTTTAAAGAAGGCTCTCTTACAGTCACAGCTTATTAAGGGTATATAGAGGAAATTAAGAGTGATTTTAAAAAGTGTAGGGTAGAAGTAACAACTAACTTTAAGCTACTAAGTAAAAAGTAATTAAAATAGTAAAGATCCTTCTTTAGCTATAAAAAGGTCTTTAATGTAGCTATTATAGTATTATTAAAGCTCTATTATTTTCTGCTGTTTTTTATATAACCTTAAGCCTATAAGAAAGCTTATGTTAATAAAAAAAGTTTACTTATAGCCCTTATTATAATACTTACTACTAAGGAGCTTGCGCTAGTAAGGTTGTAGATCCTTCTTCTCCTTATTGCCCTTTGTCTGTCACGATTGTGCACGAGTAAGGTTATAGAGCTTCACAGAGGTCTAGTTTAATTACTATGTAAGGTATTATAGTAGGTATAAGACGTTGTGTAAGGAACAGGAAGGTTTAGAAAAAAATTAGTAATTAAATACTTAGCTTAAAAGTCTAAGCGCTTTAAGTATAAATTAAGCCTATTTTAAGTTTAGTTAGTGTTAAAGTAGTTTATACTTAAGTTTATGTCTATGTTATGTTATATTTATGTTAGACATGCACTAATAATACTTTAGTACATGTCTAATATAGTTATGTCTAGGATCTAGAGAGGATACTATAATAGTACCCCCTCTTTTATTAGAAAAAGAATTCTTTACATTAGTAGTTCTAGCATTAGGTTGTCTTTATTAGGGTATAAGTTTAGTTTAGATAGGTATTAGGCATAAAATTAGGTTACTATAAAGTTCTTTTATAAGGCTTTTATAGGTTTCTATAACAGTTTATTGTATCTAGTCTATTTTATAAGGTATTTATAAATATGTTTTTTTTATTAAACTAGATTTATTTAACATCTTTTATAACATATTCTAGTTTATTATTTATAATAATAGGTTTAAGTAGCAGGTTTAGCTATCTAGGTAAATAGTTAGATTTAAAGGCTACTTAGCGCAGCAACAATACGTGGAACACAGGGTGTATCTTTATACTGTTAGGTAGGATTAATTAGTAAGTGTGTAATAAGACTATATAGGCTACTATAAAAGGGCTAAAGTTCTTTTAATTAAGTTTCTTTAATTATTAGTTTATTTAGATATTTCTAGTGTCTAGCTAGACCTTCTTGCTAGCTACATATGTAGGGGTAAAAGTTTAGAATTAGTTTATATACTTTTATTAAAGAGCTTAAGCCTATGTAAGCTTTTTATAAACATATTTAAATATATTTTAGATTTTATTAATAAGTCTATTTATATTTATTACTTATATAAATTAATAAGTTAGTTAGAGAGTATTTAAAAGTAGTTTAAATTCTATTTAAGAGTAGTATCTATAGTTTACTAAGAATAAAAATACTTATGTTAATTTAGATGTTATGTTATTAGCTTTAAACTATACTATAGCTAACTATTTTACTTAGTTATCTTACTAGTAGTTTATATACACTTATAAAACTTATTTTATTATAGTGTTTATGTTTTTAGTCTAGCTATTAGTCTTTAAGTAAAAAGCTATAAATAGATAAGAAATAATTTAGAGCTATTTATAAAGTTTATTCTAAAAGGCTAAGACAAACTACGTACCTCTGTCTAATATAATTATGTTAGGTAAGCTATAGTAAACTTATACATATTAGTAGAATAACTAGGCTATATTAAGGGCAGTTATAAAGAAACATAGTATTAAGTGTTAATACTTAGTTAAGTAATTAACAACTACTATAATATTTATATACTCTTTAAATAAAGGTAAGTTTATAATAAAATTAATTAATATATCTTTTTAAGCTTATTTAAAGATTAAGAGCAGTTTAAGCAGGCTATTATACTTTTTTTAGAAAGCCTTTACTTTACAGTAAGTATAGCAACATAATACATATTAGCGTACAGTATAGAACATGCAGGGCTAGTAGTACTCTCTCTGTAGTAGGTTAAGAGTCTTTC